>NC_041030.1:23008404-23136374 GCF_900634625.1 Parambassis ranga
TGTGCTCTCTGCTCAGTCCAGCCCAGGTCTGGTCAAAAAGGTTAAGTTACTCGCTCTTCGGGGTTTTTATCTGATGGGTTTGTGCTTGGGTGCTTTTCTTGTCTTCCTCCTGTGGGAGGTCCGATTCGTTCAGAGTGGCTGGGCGTGGCTTCCTGCGGGCTGAGGGTTGGCTCACCTGTCTCCTCCTGACTCCACCTCACTCCACCAGAAAAACCAGCCCGCCACGCCGCTCTGCCTCTTTCACCGACAAACCTGAAGCCTTTGGACCTTTGTGCCGATTGTTCTGATTGAAATGAGAACATGTCAACAAAACATCAAACACTGGTTGTTTTCTGACGCTTCTCCCCTCAGCAGCTGTCCTGGGTCAGACCAGGTTCACTGAGTCAAGTCATCAGGAGCTTTAGAGGCTCACAGACGGAGCTAGCATGCTAGCATTAGCATTTCATCTCATCTCATCTTTAAGTTTTTTCTAACCTCTCCACCAACAGAAGATCTGATTTAAATCCCAGACCTGCCAAACCCCGCTGACGAGTTCTACAGCAGGACGTTCAAACAAACAAAAAGACCCAGAGACGCTGGAAGCATCACACACTTTATTTAGACAGATGTTCTGTGATAACACTGTTTATCAGCAGGACCAGTGGAAGCTGAGAGCTGTGACAGTAACATGTTCAGACGTGTGTCAGAGTTCAGAGGAGCTTCAGGGAGGAGCTGAAACCTTCTCATGTAAACTGGATTCATGTCTTCTGTTCTCACGACACTTAGATTTGGACCGGACAGCTGAGAAGCATGTGGACTTCCCGCCGGGCTCAGGGGCCGCTTAGAAGCACTTGCGGTGGACGATGCCGGGGCCAGACTCATCGTAGTCCTGCTTACTGATCCACGTCTGCTGGAAGGTGGAGAGGGAGGCCAGGATGGAGCCGCCGATCCAGACTGAGTTCTTCCTCTCTGGAGGAGCGATGATCTGCAGGACAGAGACAGAGACGGTGAGGAGGACGTTCACTGCGAATAACGAAGATGTTACAGAGCGTACAGGTGTACCTTGACATTCATGGTGGGTGGAGCAAGGGCCGTGATCTCCTTCTGCATGCGGTCAGCGATGCCGGGGTACATGGTGGTGCCTCCGGACAGCACCGTGTTGGAGTACAGGTCCTTATGGATGTCCACATCACACTTCATGATGCTGTTGTGGGTCATCTCGTGAACGCCAGCCGAGTCCATTCCTGAACACAAACAACAAGTCAGGTAGTGTTCAGGTCCACTTCACATGGTCCCTCAGGTCCACTTCACGTGGTCCTGATCAACATGCAGCTTCACGAGGAGCAGCAGATAAACAGGTTTAAAGTCTGGATGGTCCAGGACCTCCAGACTTTCCTCTCAGTGTGGCTACAAACCCAGGAAGGAGGGCTGGAAGAGCGCCTCGGGGCAGCGGAACCTCTCGTTGCCGATGGTGATGACCTGTCCGTCAGGAAGCTCGTAGCTCTTCTCCAGAGCAGAAGAGGAGGCTGCGGTCTGCATCTCATTTTCAAAGTCCAGAGCCACGTAGCAGAGCTTCTCCTTGATGTCACGCACGATCTCACGCTCAGCTGGAGGTCAGAGGTCACATGTACACATTACACTCCATGAATGCACAAAAGTCTGACATCATCATGATCTAGTTCCCTCTGCAGGGGGTCTGCGGGGAGGAGGTCGTACCGGTGGTGGGGAGGATCTTCATCAGGTAGTCAGTCAGATCTCTGCCTGCCAGGTCCAGACCAATGATGGCGTAAGTCAGAGCACTGCCGTCATAGATGGGCACAGTGTGGCTGACACCGTCACCAGACTCCACCACAATACCTGCAGAACAATAACACACACGCTCACACACCAGGACTCTGATGTCGGCCATTTTGTTACAGATTAGAGTGGGAGTTCACTCACCGGTGGTACGACCAGAGGCGAGAAAAGCCAGGACGGCCTGGATGCCCACGTAAATGGCCGGAGTGTTGAAGGTCTCAAACATGATCTGTACAGAAAGAGTCAGCATCACTCTGGTAACCATGGCAACGGCAGTAAACCTCACTTCCTCCACTGCTCCACTTCACTGAGCATTTTTTTCCATTCAGACTTGGTGATCTTTGTTTGTTTTTGGGCCCAAAGTGTTAATAGAGTAGGTTAATTTAAAAATAATGATCAGATCATAAAGGTCAGGTTTTCTGAAAAAAAGATACCAAACCTATGTGTGGGACATTTTCAATGTGGTGTATTAAGACAAACTCAACAGTGTTCTGAAACAGGCTCTTAAGGGTTAAAGTGGTAAATGACATGAGTCTCAGTCCTGATGCAGGCAGATCGTCTGTCCTGCTCAGTGCAGCTCGTGATCACAGCATGCTGCACCGACCTGAGCACTGGTTGGTTCAACGAGTGGTTAAAACCATCAGACCAGAGGAGCAGCTTCTTTGTTGCCAGTGGAGTCCCGCAGGGCTCAGTCCTTGGACCATGACATTTCAGCCTATATATGCTGCCACTTGGACGCGTTATGCTGATGACTGTGCTGTCAGCGACGCCCCCTGGAGGCAGATTTGTTGCCACTATTCTTTGATTTCATGGTTTTGCTTGTTTGCCAACAAGTAGTCCTATTCTCTCTCCCTACCCTGTCCTGTGGGTTAGAGCCAGATACTGTCCTACTAGAGGACAAGAGACATGTCCTGACTCAGCTATGGTGACTAGTGTGCTACTTCAACAACAAGTAAAAGTACTTTAAATGTACTTAAAGTATTCAAAGTAAAAGTACTCACACACTGAACAACAAACAGGCATTCAGCATGTTTACTGTGTCAGTGTTCCTGCTGTAGATTCATGTGATGATTCATGTTCATCACACATTCATGGATGGACCTGTGTTAGCAGACAGCAGCTAACTAGTTAGCTCACTGAGCCAGAGCACCGGCATCATGACTGAGGCTCATTATAGAAACACAGCTGGCAGCGTGACACCAGCTCCATGCAGAGTCTGACCTCACATCAGTCCACACTGTGTTCATCACATGGAACAAGGAACTACAGACACTGGAGACATGTAGTGGAGGAGAAAGGACAGGTGACAGCTGCAGCGTGGAGTCAGAGGAGAAAGGATGAGCTGTTATTTTTACTTAAGTATAAATACATAAAATTTACTTAAGTACAGTAACGAAGTACAAATACTTAGTTACTTTCCACCACTGGTAGTAACACTGGGAATCATTTGGACACTGTGCTCCTAGTAAAACAAAGTCAGTCTGACTGCACATAGAAGCAATTACTGCATGTAATCACCTTAAAAGTCCAAACTAAGATGTCTTAAGTCACAACATGAGAAACCCTTATCCCTGCCTTTGTCTCCAGCAGGGGCGGCTCACTGCGGTGGTCTTTTCACAGCTGTCCATCAGACCATCAGACCACCAGCTGGTCCAGCATGCAGCTGCTCAGGTTCTTAGACCAAACAGGACTGAGCACATTACTCCGTCAGTTCTCAGCTCTGCACTGACTTCCTGTGAGCTTCTGATCTTAAGACATTTCTCTCCCAGAGGAGACACATGCACCCACTGAGGGCAGCTTCAGGTCCAGACTTTAAACCGAGCTGTTCCCTGACGCTCTGCTAAAGATTCACTGTGAATCACCATCAGTCTATTTTAATATTCTTTTATATTTGTCATGGTTTCAGCCAGGTCTTTTATTTTGTAGTTCATTTTCTGTTTGCATTAGTTCTAGTTTTACTTCCTGTCACTTCCTGTTTTATTTTGTATGTCACTAGTTCCCTTGTGTTTCAGGTCTGTTGACTTCCCCTTCCTCATGTGTGCTCCCTTCCCCCTCCTGTGATAACCTGCTCCGCCCTAATGTGCTTCACCTGTGTCCAATTGTCTTCCCTCCTGTGTATAATGCCTGTGTGTTTCCTTCCCCTTGTTGCCAGTTCGTTTTGTGAGTCTTCCATGCGACACAGCCGTCCACGTAGTCTATCAGCTGTTGTGATTTTCCCTACGGGTTTTTGAGTAAGTTTTGGATTTTCTTGTGCTTTGACTTTGTTTGGATTTGACCACTGTTTTAGCCTTTTGTTCCTTGTACCTCTGCCACGCTGACTGATCACCAGTGTACCGAACCCTGGCTAATATTAAAGGAGTTTAAAGTTTTCACCTCCGGCTATGTCTGCATTTGTGTCCATCTCACAACCCCTGACAATATTTTCTACACTTTGACCTTTATGTTAGTCAGCGTTCTTACTTTTACTATACACACACACACACACACACACAAACACACACACACACACACACAGACACACACACACACACAGACACACACCTGGGCCATCTTCTCCCTGTTGGCCTTGGGGTTAAGGGGGGCCTCGGTCAGCAGGACTGGATGCTCCCGAGGAGCCACACGGAGCTCATTGTAGAAGGTGTGATGCCAGATCTGCAGGACAGACGGACGTCATGAAGCCAGAGACAGAGGGACACAGAGACAGACAGACGTCATGAAGACAGAGACGGAGACAGACAGACACACAGACAGACAGAGAGAGAGACAAAGAGACTCCAGCTCCAACATAGAGTCACCTTCTCCATGTCGTCCCAGTTGCAGATCATCCCGTGCACCACGGGGTACTTCAGGCTCAGGATGTCCCTCTTGCTCTGAGCTTCCTGTCCCACATAGCTGTCCTTCTGTCCCATTCCCACCATCACACCCTGTGCGCGCACACACACACAAACACACACACACACAGAGTCAGTCACATGTAACATGTGGACACATCTGGAGCTGCGGCTGCTGTTAGACAGTACCTTATTTCTGGGACGGCCGACGATGGAGGGGAAGACGGCACGGGGGGCGTCGTCTCCGGCAAATCCGGCTTTGCACAAACCGGATCCATTATCGATGACCAGAGCGGCAACCTCGTCTTCCATTTCTGAAAGGACACATGATGTCACCACCTGGTGTTTGTTTATGGTTTGTTTTCCTTGTTGTGGGTCTTTAGTTTAATCTGTGTTTAGTTATTTTTCCTGTAGTTCTGGTGTTTTGTTTCTCTGGGTTTTTGTTTAGTTCTTGTGTCTTGTCTCGTGCTTCCTGTTTTATTTTGACAGCCTTGTCCTCCTTGTGCATTGTCTTGAGTTTTACTTCCTGTGGTTTCCCTCCTTGTTTGATCACCTGCCCTCATGTGTGTCACTTGTGTCTGTTAGAGGGGTTTGGTTTCTTGTGTTCCTTTATGCTCCTGGATCTACGCGTGTCTCGTCTTCCATGCTAAGCCTTGCCAGCTCTCACCGTCGGACTTGTTTTCCTGTGATGAGGTTTGCCATGCCAAGTATTTTTGTATTTCTTCTCGCCTTTGAATTTTGATAACTCTTTGAACCTTGCCAAGCCGTGTTTTTGAAGCTACCGGTGGTAGAGATAAAGTTTGGTTTGTAGAGAACTCTTGCACTGTCTTGAGTCAGTAAAACTAAAATACTTTTGTTTTGACCGCCCTGCATTTGTGTCCTCATCTTGATGAACCCTGACACATGAGGACTCAGCCGGTTTAAATCACTTTAAATCAGATTATTGATTACATGTATGGATATCTCATCATTATTATTACATGTTTAACCCTCTGCTGTTTGACTGAGGAGTCTGAAGCCCCGCCCGCTGATCGATCCAGGACCAATAAATATTCATACTCATTCTGTCCAGGTCCTCTGGATCAAACCACGACCCTCAGCTGTCTGCCCGTCAGTCCGACCCTGCAGGGTCTGGATCTGAACAGTCTTTACTGAGCCTGCGCTGTCAGTGGCCAGAGGCCGGGTCCGGGTCTTACCTGAGTCTCGGGTGGGTCTGTCTCTGGGTGAGTCCTGCAGATGTGTCTCTGGTCCAGCTGTGCTCCCTTAATGCAGCAGCAGACCTCAGACCGCACCGGTTTTATTCACGCACCGGGCAGCTGGTGTCGTCCTGTCTGCTCTGATTGGTCCAGGTGTGCAGGCTCCTGCAGGTTTCACTGGTTGAACCAGGTACCTGTCAAACCTGTCAAAGGGGAGGGGGCGCGAGGGACGAAGAAAGCCTGCAGGTGGAATGGATTCTGGAGCAGCAGGACGGCTCTGAGTGGCCAGACAGACCTGATGAAAGGCAGAGGTCAGAGGCGGCATGTTGTGATGTCATTGTGTGCGGGTCAAACGTGTGTAAACTGTATGAAGACTGACGGTCAGTGAAAACAGACGGACACAGAGCGGTCTGTGCTGTTCCTGTGATCACACCTCACACCTGTCCGACTTCCTGATGACCTCATCATGACGTCCAGCTGTTTATTTTCCTTTAGTCCGTTCTCTGTCTGTCTGTCCTCTGTCCTCCCTGTCTGTCCTCTGTCCTCTCTCTCTGTCTGTCCTCTGTCCTCTCTGTCCTGGTTATCCTAACCCCCTCTTTCTACCTCTGGAGTTTGGTTTATTTACATGAAGTGGATCCTGGCAGGTTTACAAACTGAACCCAAGAGCTTGAAACAGAACGGACTTGTAGACCTTCTTCAAGCAGCCGGATCAGTTCTGATTCAGCATGAACCACCTTCAAGAAACTCAAACTTCAAACCAGACATCACACAGAAGTTAAGAGGCATGAAGGAGGAGTGTTTCAGAGCAGTTAGAGTCATGCAGAGAACATGTCTTAACTGGAATGTGGGACAGAAAACCTGTTTGAAAACCAGTCTGAAGAAGAATGCAGACAGAACTAACCACATGCTTCACTTTTCTGGTTCTGAAGAACCAGTGCTGTTTGTCCTGAAGGCATTAGTGTCCTCACATCCCCTGAGCCCTGTGTTTCTTTGGGAGCTTCTCTCAAACGGCACCTTATGAAGTGGCTTCATTCTAATTCAGCTTCTCTGGAGAATGTAATAATAATAATAATGCATTGGTCTGCAATGCATATTGCGCTTTTCTGCTCTGTTGGGAAAGCACTCAAAGCGCTTACATTGAAATGCATTATTCATTCACATCACATTTATTTTTTTTATCTTTTATTTATTAAAATAGTCATTTAAAATATTTACAGAAAACAAAAAACAAAATACATTAATTCATTCGTGTCCTAAAAGGATACCTCAAAAACCCACTTTAGTAACACCCAAATGAAAATATTTTCAGAAACTAAAATACACAATGTCTTTCTCTATGTAAAATAAATTGTGCCAATCCAAGATCTTTGCCCGAAGGCGTGCTCCCCTCCCCACCTGCGCTCTTATATATTGTTTCAGTGTCAATGTGAAAAAATCCCAGGTGTTCAGTTTCCGGTTTTCCTTCAGTTTTGTGTTTCTTGTGATGTATATTGCATGTTTTGCGAATTGTCCAGTCAGGTTGATTATTGTATTGTTCTTGTAGTTGGATGTGTCCCCAAAGAGGAGGAACAGTCTCCAAATTCACAGTGGTAAGCTACCAGTGGTAGCCACAGCTCCCCTTGGAAAGACTGACGTAGCTGCCATTCATTCATACATGCACTGGAGGCAAAACTGGATGGTAAAGTGCCTTGCCCAAGGACACACAACAATGACTAAGATAAGATAAGATAAGATAAGATAAAACTTTATTAATCCCGAAGGAAATTCTTGTGCCAGAGGTATCAAGTTACATTAAATGCAGTTAAGTACAGAGTATAAGAGTATAAGTGTCACTATAATCCAAAATCAGAGTACAGTACGCAGTATGAGCACAATATATGATACATGGATACAAATATGGAGATGTAAGGTGCTAAGTAAGCATAAATATAGACCAGTGGAGGGAATGACATGCCTGACATGATTATCTAGCGCTTCTCCCTACAGAAAGGGGAGGAGTTATACAGTCTGATGGCCTCTGGCAGGAAGGACCTCCTGTGGCGTTCTGTGCTGCTCCTCGTAGTCTCAGTCTACCGCTGAATGTGCTCCTGTAGGACAGCAGTGTGTCGTGCAGGGGGTGAGACGCGTTGTTACGAATACTGAGGAGTTTCCTCAGTATCCTCCTCTCCGTCACCTCCACCACAGACTCCAGCTCCACTCCCAGCACCGAGCCAGCCTTCCTAATGAGCTTGTTGAGTCTGTTGGTGTCGGCCGTCTTCATCCTGCTGCCCCAGCACACTACAGCGTAGAAGATGACGCTGGAGACCACCGAGTGGTAAAACATCTGCAGCATGGTCTGGCAGACGTTAAAGGACCTGAGTCTCCTCAGTAGATACAGGCGACTCTGTCCCTTCCTGTATATTGCCTCAGCGTTTGTGGACCAGTCCAGTTTGTGGTCAATGTGGACACCCAGGTATTTGTAGCTGTCCACAATGTCCACGTTGGTACCCTTGATGCTGACCGGGTTAGGGAGTGTCTGGTGCTTCCTGAAGTCCACCACCAGCTCTCTTGTCTTTGTGACATTCAGCTGCAGGTGGTTCTGTCCGCACCACTCCACAAAGCTGTCCACCACACTCATATACTCCGCCTCCCGACCTCTGCTGGTACAGCCCACAATGGCAGAGTCATCCGAGAACTTCTGCAGGTGGCAGGACTGTGAAGTTCTCGGATGACTCTGCCATTGACTAGGGAGGAGCTGGGGGTCGAACCGCCAACCTTCCGGTTATTGGACAACCCTGCTGATTATTAACTAAAATAATCCAAAGCCCCCCTATAATTTGGGGCAATATTTTATTTATTATTATTATCTTGATTATTTCGGAGTTGTTGTCGTATACGACATGAGAGCATATGTCTTACAAAGTCGCTCATACATTAGGAAAGTAATAGCTAGAGACGTTCTGTTTCTTTCCTCCAAAAGAGGACACTTCAGGCATGTCTGTGTGATGTAGACTGGCTGTATTATTCTACAGGCGAGTCAGTGTCCAATCGGACCATCGAGCGATATCACAAGGGGCTCAAATATCCAATTGTAGAGCCTTGTGCCTCTGACGTGTGTATCAAAGATGTCTTCTGAAGACAAGAGAAGTATCTCCACTAACTAGCTGAGTCGTCTACACATCTGAAAAGCGGCCCTGAACACAATAATAGACACGTAGCGGACTGTTATCTCAGCCGGAAGGTGCATTGTTCTGCATACCCCTGTTATACACTGTTATTCACTGTTATTTCTTACTGGAAACTTTTATTTGACTTATTAGCGCTGCTATGTTGTGTTACGCTAACCCGGAAGTTACGTCAGGACGTTCCGGATGAACAGGGGAGCTCGCTCTCAGACGCTCTCAGCGCTTCTTTCATGTAGCGCAGCTTCATTTTTCAACTTTTGCCACACAACTATTGCAGGGACAAAGGAGACATTTACAGCGCGACTATTTCTGAAATAATAAGAAAAGATTATAGACTGAGATGCTGTTTCAGAGTCACTGGCAGAAGACTTTTCCAACAGCTGGATTGGTGGTTGATGGGTGCAATATATAAACACCACACTATACAATAAATTACTTATTTGTTCTTTTGATGCACTATGTACAGTTTTCTACAAACCACTTCTACCTCCACTCATCTGTGCAGTAATTGTTAATCTGTAAACTCTTTTTTGAGTGTATTGCATAATATCGGTAGTTCATTTTATTATGTATATAGCTTTTCTTATCTTTTGCTTTCTGTAACTGTGCTGTTGCAAAAACGCAATTTTCCCATTGTGGGACAAATCTGTGGGAAATTACCTGGAGCATCTGGAACCATCTGAAAAATAATATATATAATGACAATAAGAAATGCAGTAACATAATGTGTAAATATGTATTTTGTTTGTTATTTATTTGTGTGTCTTACATTTATTTTATAGAGAAAAGTGTCCAAGTGGCAAATTCCAGAGAGTCCATCCAGAAGGAGGAGTGATTGGAAACAGGTGAGGTTAATCACAGCCACGACTCCACCCAGCAGATCCAACACACCTGGAGAAGGCAAACAAAACACAGCAGGAGAACAGAAAAGACCAGGGAATCCACAAGGGGGCAAAAGAGTTCCTCACCACACACTACACCATTGCCATTTACAACAAAGCAAACTTTATCTACCTCTAACTTGGTATGAATGACATACAATGGGGGTAGATTCACCAAGGACGTATTTTCCAGCATATACTGCAACCAGATTTCAAAAACAGATGTTCAAGCTTCTAAGTTAAAAAATCATTGATTAAAAGGGACTTTTATTTTGGAAGATCCAACTCTCTTATCCAATCTGCAGCATATCTGATCCTATCATGGTTAAAGAATGTGTTCACTCTTTGGGCTTCAAGTCTTAAAACAGCAGAGGCTCTGGGCATCCTGGACCCTGACAGTCTTTGTGCTGTTAAAGGACTTTGATGCCAGTAGTCTGTGTGTAGGCTGAGGAGCGTGGTTGGCGTGTTTAAACTAGATAAAGAGGGAGGACAGGTCTCAGAGCACGATGAGGCGATGTCAAGCTGGTGCACATATGGGAGTTGAAGAGGGAGGAGTGGGTTGAGATGACCTGAGCTGTGTGATTTGGGGGGAAGAAGGGGAAGAGGTGGTGTGTCTGGAAGGTTTTGGAAGTGGTGAATGCTGGGAGGACGGTGGTGCTTGTTGCAGTGTTGAAGATGTTGATGACGTGGCAGCGTTAGTAGTGCCACAGTCCACCAAAAATCCAAATATGGACTAAGAGGGAGCATGAGCTAAGGCAGAGAGAAGATGAATTTAAGTATGGTGACACACAGACACAAACACACAGGACTGTACAGACCCATTGATTAATTATATATATTCAGAAAAGGGTATTTTTGACTGCACATATAACCTGTAATGACTTCTTTCTTGTTTATTCATTTTAGTTTATCTGAGCTAAATTCTAATAACTGATAAGAGTGTGCTCTCTTATTATGTTTCAATAGACCATGATGGTCACATGCTCTATTACTTCTAAAGCCATATTGCTGATTTATTTTTCTCTATAAAACTATCTAGTCGAATAACAAATTATTTTTCTAGGATTTTGGAAAATCTCAAACTGTCAGAAACAGACTCCATGAGGGTGGTATGAGGGCCCGACATCCACAAGAGGGGCTTGTGCTCACAGCCCAACACCGTGCAGGGTGATTGGCAGATTCACCATCGGCGCCCTGTGCTCTTCAGATGGGAGCAGGTACACACTGAGCACATGTGACAGACGTGACAGTGTCTGGAGACGCCAGCATGAGCGGTTTGGTGGTGGGTCAGTGATGGTGTGGGGAGGCATTTCTTTGGAGGCTGTGAAGTATACAAGGTTATTTACGCAATGACATGATACAGACCACGTATGTATTTGATTATATAAGCTTACACATCTATAACTCTTACAGAGAGTTAGGGAGGAACTCTTTAATGCGGTGAAGGCCGAAGCACTAGGAGGCATGGACTAAGATAAATCAACCAACATAGAAGGGACAGAGTGTTTTCACAGTCATAAATATGTTAGACCAATTATGATAATTAGTAGGTGGAGATAAAAGGGCAACAGGTCCCAATATGGGAATACCTACGAGGGTCTTGACAAATTGTTTATCTATTATGCAAATGTACCTCAACTTTCAATAAAACAAGCCTGTGTCCAGGGAAGGGGCAGAACACATATGGATGGGAGTGAAGCAGACTGAAAGGCCTGTGTTCACTGTGTTCTCCCTTTTGCAAAAGGTGAAACTACAAAACCCAGGGTATTTTCTTTCACTCAATGTTCTGAATACAGGAGACGGAATCTGACAATCTGGGGTGACCAGGGAAGGTCACGACAAGGCACAGCCCTCCATGTGCTAGCCAGAGGTACCCTGACTGCCATCAGGTACCAGGATGAGATCCTCAGACCCACTGTGAGACCATATGCTGGTGCAGTGGGCCCTGGGTTCCTTCTGATGATGAATGAGGCTGAAGTGTGTCAGCAGCTCCTGCATGATGAAGGCATTGATGCTATGGACTGGCCCGCCCATTCCCCAGACCTGAATCCAATCCAGCACATCGGGGACATCATGTCTCGTTCCATCCACCAACACCACGCTGCACCACAGACTGTCCAGGAGCTGACTGATGCTCTAATCCAGGTCTGGGAGGAGATCCCTCAGGAGAACATCCACCGCCTCATCAGGAGCATGTCCAGGTGTTGTAGGGAGGTCATACAGGCAGGTGGAGGCCACACACAGTACTGAGCCTCAGTCTGTTCATTGTTATTATTATGAATATTTTCCCCAGACTATCGTTGCTGCTGTTACTTCACCTGGTCTGTTTTCTATTTCACTTTCAGCCTTCATAGACTCTGGTGCCAATGGGAACTTCATTGAATCCGAAGTGGCTCACCAGTGTCGCTTCCCTCAAACCTCACACACAAGTGACAGCCCCTCTCTGGTCCTGCCAGCCTGCAGCCAGTCAGACTCCGGCTCTCCTTAGAATGAACCCCAACTATAAACACATCAATCTTTCTCTCTGACAGTGAGTTTGATCTCCTCCAACCAGGAGTACACCCACAACTCCCTGACGAGTGCCACCACAGGTATGACCCCCCCCCCCCCTTTGAGGGATGTTTTGGATGCCTAACCCCCTTTTTCTATCTCTGGAGTTTGGTTTATTTACATGAAGTGGATCCTGGCAGTTTTACAAACTGAACCCAAGAGCTTGAAACAGAAGGGACTTGTAGACCTTCTTCAAGCTACAAGCAGCCTGATCAGTTCTGATTCAGCATGAATCGAAACTCAAAATTTAAATCAGAAAGCAAAAGTTATGAGGTATGAAGGAGGAATGTATTGTTATGTTTCAGAGAAACTCCAACCATGCAGAGAACACACCTTCAATGGAATGTGGGACAGTAAACCTGCTTGAAATCCAGTGTGGACCAGCATCTGTCTGTCTGACAAACAGAAAGCCAAATGTTAGTTAAATATCTATATCAAATGTGCCACAACCTTGAACTTTTAATTAACATTGCTGTTAGTATGCAGAAGCAGACAATCCACCATTACAGTCGTAGAACTCATGTGTTTATCGGGGTGAATTTCTGATATGTGAAACCTCAGAGAAACTGATGAACAAAGTAGTACGTTGTTACACAATCGTCCAAGTAACAATCCACAACCTTTCTGGTGTCTATAGATTAAACAAATGGTTAAAACTCAATGAAATCTGGTGTTTAATCTCCACTTGTTTGCACAGTTTACACGGCAGATTGTAACACAATGTGTGCTGGGTGGAAAAAACTATCTCTTGCATTGTATAATATAAACAAGATCTTTGTGAAAAGGGGTTTTATTTCAGTAGGTTATCTACAATCTGGTGAGTTGTAGGAACATTAATTGTTTTTATCGACACTGTGTAAGGTGCGAGCATTTAGTCCTATTCACTACTCACAAACGATCACGCACCATTGTGAGGTGGTGCTAGAATAACCTGTCTGAGAGATGAGAAGGAATCTGTCACATGTTCTCTGCACGTGTCACCATGTAAACACAGCACGTCATGAGAGGATGCTGTAGAAGTGTGTATTCAGTGTAGAAAGACTTCACAGGCTGAGGTGGTTAATGCTGTAATCTACATTTATTTAACCTCAGCATTTTATCTGACGTCTGGTCCAGTAGGTCTTAAACTGAAGCAATCAATACTGCAAAAGTTTCCAAGAGTTTAAATCGAGGCAACTGGACTCAAGGATTGTTTTTTTGAAGAACTGAAGAAGCCACTTGGGGGAGTGGCGAAACGTCTTCAAAAAAACAATCCTTGAGTCCAGTTCCCTCGATTTAAACTCTTGGAAATGTCTATGACCTGGATGATCATGAGCATCCACAGATATATGAATACTGCAAAAGATTCTTAGTTTAAACTTTTAGTCTTCTTAGTCTTAAAAATCGATGTTAAGAAGAGTGGAATCAGAATTTCAGAATCAGAATTTACTTTATTTATTATTATTAGAAATTCTTGAAACCACCAGGACCAATGAGGTCACGTGAATGCTTTCACTGTTTGTACTTTTCCATTTGAGGTCATTGATATGCAGTGATTGAAATGCAGCAATGAGGAAGTTCTAAAAGAATAGAGGGCGTAGAAGGAAGAGTGAGGGAGTGTATAAAATGCAATGTTCAGCTTTGTTTTTTCAGTTGATGACTAACTGCAATGAAAACCCTGTGCTGCATCTGAGTCTGCCTGTCTGCTGTGAGTTTTGCCTTTTGTCAGATTTTGAGATTGAAAGACTTTGTTTGATGCAACAAAAATGCAGTGATGATTTTTCGTCAGTTCAGCACTGTATACTTTAAATATTACCTTGTGCCATCCTAGTTTTTCTGGCCTGCATATATTTCAGGGGACTAGCTTTGCTTCTCTTTTACTGATCTTTCTGAAGTGAGTGAAAGAAATCCAGCAGGTAAGTAAACGGAGGTAAAACTAAAGAGTGGGAAATGAAGCCAATGCAATCTTTCAGGTGGTAGGCAAATCTATAGAATTGATTCCCTAATCACAGATTACTTTGTCTTGATTGCTTCCTCTCTGAATATGTGAACTGTGTTAACAGGCTGCATTATTATACTTATTTATAAAATTTCACAAATAACCTTGGTGATTGTGTTGATGTGTGCAGGATTGCTGGTGGTGGAAACCTGACATCTTTTTTGAGTGGAGGACACAGGGCATCAACAAGTAAGCATTAAAAAACAAAGCATCAATGCAATGTTTGAAAATATGCAGAATTGTCTAAATACTATGAGAGCAAGAGAAGGCAAGCAAGAATGGCATATACATAGTTTTTTGTGTTTTTTGTTTGCTATAACTTTAAAGATCATATTCATATTCCTGTTCATGCTCCAAAGTTTAGTACAATAACAATAGACATGATGTTACTTTAGAGCTTAAATAATTTTTCACAAAGAGCACACAGATTTGCAGATGAGTTCCTGAAGCGAAAGAACAAGAGTCACTGAACAGATCGCGACAATCATCACCAAACTTCACCAGAAAGATATTCTTGCAGTTCCAGCGTGGCAACAGTGGCTAGAGAGTTACCACAAAGAGACATGAAGCCAGGCTCAGGTTTAAGAGGACTACAAAGTGGAAGCAAGGTGTGCCAGCCTCCAGTCAGCAGAAGTCCACGCCCTGCCACTATAAAACAAAAAGGGGCCCTCCCACAAGGGAAAGAACAAGAAGCACAAAGTACAAATAAAAGAGTCCAAGGGAAGAAAACTAGAAACAAACCTAAGCACCGGTACAGGAAAATCCAACTAACTAAAAAACTAACTGAGGAATTGTAACACATGAGAATCACGGAGGACAAGGCATTGACACAGAGACACGACGGAGGTAGAACAGGGTGATAACACAGATGGACTGGACAAAGGAGAGCACAGGACTTAAATTCAAGAGGGTAACCAGATGCAGGTGAGTTTGGTGAGAAACCCTAAGAAAGTACAAAACAAAAACTAAAATGAACAAAACATAAAAAAAACTCACAACACAGGATGAACTAACAAAGACAAAGGCACAAGACTTAAAAATCGTACACATAGGTTAACAAGACACAGATGAAAACAATCAGAACAGGGCAGGTATGTCAGATGATATCTGTGACTGTGAGTGTTTGGCCAAGATTAGCCTACCTACTGCATAGCATGTCCACATTCCTCACCTGGGATCAGGCCTAGCAGTCAGTCAACCCAAAAGCGCCTTTCAACATAAAAGAAAAAGTAACTGAAAAGGTTCGTCCTCCCATTCTACTTTGATGAAAGATTAGAGGTCATCCAGTCCTTTATGTCCTCTAGACATGTCTGTAGTCAACGGCTCCGTTTCTTCAGGCTGGGATGGATAAATACAGCTGGGTATCATCAGCATAACAATCAAAGTTTATGCCGTGCTTCTGGATGATTTTTCCTAGAGGGAGCATGTAGAGAGTGAACAGGATTGGTCCGAGCACAGAACCCTGTGGAACACCATAATTAACCCTTGTACATGAGGAGGAAACATCATTAACATGAACAAAGTAAAATCTGTTAGATAAATATGATTTAAACCAGCAGAGTGCTGTTCCTGTAATCCTGACCTTGTGTTCTACTCTGTGGAGCAGGATACGATGATCTACTGTGTCAAAGGCAGCACTGAGATCCAGTAGAACAAGTACAGAGACGAGTCCACGGTCTGATGCCATGAGGAGGTCATTACAACAATAACCGTCGTGTCTCCGTCAGGTTTTGTCCCTGTGTGTGGGTTTCCTGTACACTTCCACACTGAGGCTCCTGTCCTCCTCAATATGTACTGTGCAGTCCAAGAAGGCCAGATTGTTGTCCCTGGTGTCCTCCCGAGTGAACTTGATGTTGTCGTCCACTGCGTTGATGTGTTCTGTGAACCATTGCACTTCATTGGTCTTGATTTTGACCCAGGTGCCATCCACATATCTAAACCAGTGGGTGGGGGTGATCCAGAGAGAGAGAGAAAACATTTTGCAAACGAAAACGACTTCTTCTCCATGTGGATGGGGCCAGAGACATGGAGGCCATGAAAGCAGCATGGCAGGAGGTGAAACACTGTGTGAAGGAAGCCAATGACAGCTACAGGAGAAGTGGAGGAGAAACTGAGGAAGAACAACATAAGGGAGGTCTGGAAAGGTGTGAGGACCATCACAGGTCACAACACAAACACCAGGGCCATAGCAACACCACTGACACTGTGGTCAGTCCACTCAGTCAGTAGGTGGACAGTCCATTGTCCTTGCTGTGATCACGTGACTTGGAGAGAAACTTCCTGGAGTGGATGGAAGCTGCATTGTATGTGGTAGAAAGATGATGTCTGAGGCCACCTCCTCTGTTAAGGGGGACCCCGTTTACACATAGCAGGGTATTTTGAAAAACGAATATTTCCTTTCCTCTTTTTCCAAAATAACATCATGCACACATCATCGTTTAAGTTCCAGTTTACATTAACTTGCATAAATCCTCTCCCAAGAGCCATCGTGACTACACCAGGCCTGTGAGTGGCAGTGTAGGAAGGAGAAAGCCGTGCATGTTATGTGTTGTGGTTAAAGGAGGACCCAAATGCAGGCAATGTTCAAAGTAAAGGTGAGCTTTATTCAAAACCCAAAGACAAAACTCAACACAAACTACATCAGAAGGCTAGATATTAAGCTAGACTGAGAATAAGACTTCGACTAAAGAACAAAAATAAAACAAAGAAATAAATAACAAACCTAACCATGAATAAATCCAAAAGGAGGAACAGGAGGACAAAACGACAAGGAGGATACGACGACAGGTAAACCACAATGCAGGTTAGATGAACAATGATCCGACGAGCACAGGACTTAAGAAGAGGAAGGAGACAAGACACAGGTGGAAACAATCAGGGAGGAGTAGGTAATCAGGAGGAAGTAAAGATACTGAGAACACACAGGGAGGACAGGACTACAAAATAAGACTGGAAGACAAGGGAACACTGAGGCAAGCACAGGGGAGAGCAGACAGGGAGGCACAGAGAGAGAGAGAGCAGACTACAGAGCAAGATGAACATATGAGGAGGGAGAGGAGAAGAAGGAACAAGTAGGTTCGAGGGCAAGGAAGGAAAGGTCTAATGAAAGAGGACAGGAGGAAGAAAGAAAGGTGGGGAATAGGAGGAGCAAAGCTGAGGATGACAGAAGGGAGTAGAGAAGAAAGAAACACAGGAAGAGGAAGGAAGATGCTAAATAATCTCAAAATAATAAATAACAACAGAAAGGATAACAATATGAAAACAAAACAAGGATCAAACGCAGGATCATGACAAGCCAATCAGAAGCCTCATCGACTTCTGGCTCTTTGTGTCAGAAGTTGTTCCAACATTGCTGAACCTGGAGACCTAACATGTCTCTGCTCCCCTGCACAGTAAGAGGAGCTGTATCAAATGCAAACACGTAAAAAGTGCTGACACCAGCAGAAATGCAAACGCTACCCAGAATGCTTCCATTACTAGTGGATCGGGTTAAGCGTTGTTCTCGGACCTGCAGGGCTTTGTTGTCACTTCAGTAGGACACACATCAGAAAGTCTCACCAACACTTACTATGTGGCCGGTTGTGGTGAAATGGCCACTACACATAGATTTTGAAAATGAGTTGATAGATGTTAGTTCCTTCCAAGTGGGTACAGTGCTGTAGGTGTGTGTGAAGGCTGACTTCTAAATAGTGTTGTCAGGTTTGTTTGTAAGGCGGACACAGGATGCGAGGTGGAAGTCCAGGGTGCAACAAAAGAACAGTCTTTATTGAGAGGCAAACTCAGGTACACCCGGCTGCACAGCAGGCCATGGAAAAACAAGCAACCAAAAACTCTGGGAGGCAGTCCACAGGAAAAATAACTAAAAATCACTGAGAAGAGTCCACAAGAAAAAAGGAGACGGATCCTTACGGGAGACGTGGAATACGGGATGGATCTGGAGGGAAGTGGGTAGGTGGAGTCTCACAGCCACCGGGTTGATGACCTTGGTGACTTCGAAGAGGCCGATGAATTTGGGTGCCAGCTTCTTCGACTCAGTCCGGAGCTTAATGTTGCGGGTGGACAGCATGACGATTTGGCCAGGAGTGTAGGTGGGTGCTGGGGTGCGGTGTCGGTCAGCCAACCTCTTGTTGTTTGGTCGGACGAGCGGAGCAGGGCATCCCGGGCCTCCCTCCACATGCGTCTGCACTGCCGGTACTGATGCTGGACTGAGGGGACAGAGATCTCAGCCTCCTCCTTGGGGAAGAGGCCTTGGCTGGTAACCTAGAGAGCACTCGAATAGGGAGAGACTTGTGGCAGAGGAGGTTAGACAATTGTGTGCATATTCTACCCACGGCAGTTCGATGCTCCAGCTGGTTTGCCGGCAGGCACAGACGCTGTGAAGGGCGTCCTCCAGGTCAAAGGCTACGCAGAATGCTTTCCACACCTGTGAACACCTAAGGGCCTCTGTCTGACACAATGTCCTTGGGGATGCCATGCAGACGGAACACATGTTAACAGTTGGGTGGTCTCCACTGCAGAGGGAAGCTTGGTGAGTGCATATACCTGAAAGTTTCCTCATTAAAAAGAATTTTAATTTTTCCAATTTTTAATATCGATAGCGATACCGATACTTTTTGCCCCTTAAAGGAAAATCACACTATTGAACAATGTTCATTAACTACTTTATTGCAAGGGCAATAAAACGTATGGACACACACATGAACACATGAGAGAAATGCTGGTTGAAATTAAAGAAAAGTAATAAAATAATAAATAACGTGCACATTAAATAAAAATAAAATAAATATTTAAATTAAACATAATTGGACTTCAAATCAATAAAAATTTAATTTAATTTACTAAAGTGTAAGGTCAACCCAATGCTCAACAGTGTGCATGAAACCAGTAAATTATCCAGCATCCTCACCAAAGCTAGTGGTATCATCATCTTCCTCAACAATTTGACTCCACAGTGTCTGAGATTAGGGTGGTTCTGCTGGGCAGCAGCTGGTCTGAGAGGAGCTCAGTGCGGAACTTCTTACTGAGACAAATGGTGTTCATTGAAGAACAAATCAGCTCCTGTGTGAGAGTCAGTGGATCATTGGAGGGCAAGAAAATCGCTGTCATCAACACCACAGATATTCCATCTATGGACAGACTGACAGAGTTCATAGAACAGTGTGTGGAACAATCTGCTCCTGGACCTCATGTGTTCCTGCTGGTCCTACAGCCTGAAGACTTCACTGAGGATCAAAGACTGAGGCTCCAAAAAGTCCTTGAAAGCTTCAGTGATCAATCATTCAATCACTCTCTGATATTGATATCAGAGCCCACAGAGGAGAGCTCAAAATTTCCTCAGTTACAAGACATGATCAAAATGTGTAAAACCAGACTTCTGAATTGGAAGTGCGCACAGTCAGACCTGTTATCATACATCCATCAAATTGTGAAAGACAGATGGAAAATATCTGAGCTGTAATGTACTTCAGCACACCTTCAGAACAACTTTACCTAATACTAGTCCTAACCCAAAACGAATGAAAGATATTGTAGAGAGTGAAGAAGCTTGAGGTAAATTCTAACATTTACACTTAATTAACATTTTTCATTTTTGATAGGCACTAATGTATACATGTAATGTTTTACAGGGTTGACAATCACAATGGAAAGCAGATCCTTGTGTCACTGTAAGTAAAAGTTGTGCTTATAAAGGTGTAGATTTTTAATATGATGTCAAGAAAGGCAAGGCAAATGTACCTATATATATATATTATTTCACAATAAACCTGATTAACATAATACAAAAGAAACAATATAATACATAATACACAATATTAAAAGCAAAAGAGACTTTTTGTGCATCTGAAAGCAGAGCTGGACTGGGACCAAAATAATTGGCCCTGCCGTTTTTGGCCATGGCTGCCCAACATGATTATTTATGTGGAGGCATACCAGAGGCTGATGCGCACATCTTCTCTGGTTGCCTACCAATGATTCATCATCTATTTTGGCAAAGCAATTTTTCACTAATATTACATGATAATATAATGTAACACCTGCAAACTATAACTTTATCAAAACTTTTGATTTTACTTTATTACCAGGCTGACAGAAGCTGATTGACTGATTCTGATTCTGACCTCTTCCTCAGACTGTCTCTGCTGGGTCACCTCTTTGTACTCGTCTTCCGCCTCCAAATCAACCTAAATAGCTACTTCTCCTTCCTCTGTGTTACTACTCTGTTGCACATTAAAGCTGTGTGCCACTCCGACAGCCTGTGCACTCGATGGGATTCTGCACTTAATGTCGTCCCTGCGCCTGCTGTTGCAGTTGATCTTGTGGTGGCAAACATATTTTTGAGCTTTTTGTAGTGAGTCACTATCAATTCAATTCAGTTCAATTCAGTTTTATTTATATAGCGCATATTACAATCAGACATTGTCTCAAAGCGCTTCACAGGAACCCCCCTAAGAGCACTGTGGCAAGGAAACACTCCCTTTAAGACGAAGAAACCTTGAGCAGGACCCGTCAACTTAAGGGGGAACCAGTCCTGCCGCTAGTCAGAGAGGATGAGGGAGAGAGAGAGAGAGAGGGAGAGAGAGGATGAAGGAGAGAGAGAGAGAGAGGAGCAAACATGATACAAACATGATACAGTACAGAGCAAACATGACAGCAAGATGAAACAGTGATTATATTGTAATAGATATCTATATATATCGTCAGTCCATAAGTAGGAATAGTAATTTGATAGCAAGGATGAGCAGCAGGGGCTGATGAAGTCGATGAGCACAGGAGAGATCAGGGGCCAGACTGCAGGTCAGCATGCAGGTCCTGAGACCTGAGAGAGAGAGAGAGCGAGAGCGAGGCACAGAACTACAAGGAAGACAGTAAACACAGATTATGAGACGATATTACCCAGTATGATCCAGACTAAGGAGAGTAGAGGAGAGGTCAGAGGGTGAGAGGGAAACTGCTCAGAGGATCGTGTTTGTGCGTGACAACGTAGAGCAAGAGAGACTTCATGGGCCGGACTGCAGGTCATCATCCAGGTCTTGAGACCAGTGTGAGCCAGACTAAGGAGAGAAAAGGAGAGGTTAGAGGGTGAGAGGGAAACTGCTCAGTGGATCATGTTTGTGCCCCCCGACAACGTAGGCCTAGAGCAGCATAGCTGTGCTACACACTAGGTCTAAGGCTAACTGTACGCCTTACTAAACAGAAAAGTTTTAAGTCTAGTCTTAAAGGTGGAGGCAGTGTCTGCCTCTCGGACCCAGATTGGTAACTGGTTCCATAATAGCGGTGCCTGATAGCTGAAAGCTCGTCCTCCCATTCTGCTTCTATGAATCCTAGGAACTACAAGTAAACCTGCACTCAGAGATCTGAGTGTCCTATTAGGAACATATGGTACAATCAGGTCCTGCAGATACAATGGAGCAAGTCCATGAAGAGCCTTGTAGGTTAGAAGAAGGATCTTGAAGTGTATTCTTGAGTCCACTGGGAGCCAGTGAAGAGACGCTAGGACAGGAGAGATATGATCCCTTTGGCTGCTTCCTGTCAGAACTCTAGCTGCTGCGTTCTGGATCAGCTGCAGACTGTTGATGGAGTAATGTGGACATCCTGACAATAAAGAGTTGCAGTAGTCCAGTCTTGAAGTGACAAAAGCATGGATGAGCTTTTCAGCATCACTCTGAGAGAGGATGCTCCTGATCTTAGTAATATTACGCAGGTGAAAGAAAGCGGTCTTGGAGACCTGCTTAATATGAGAGACAAACGACATGTCTTGATCAAAGATGACTCCAAGGTTCCTCACAGTCGTACTGGAGGCCAGAGTAATTCCATCCAGGGAGAAAGTATTATCTGATAAACTAGTTCTGAGATGTTTCGGTCCAAAAACAATGACCTCAGTCTTGTCCGAGTTTAATAGTAAAAAGTTGGAGGACATCCAGTCCTTTATGTCCTTTAGACACGCCTGTAGTCTCACTAGCGGCTCCGTTTCTTCAGGCTTCATGGATAAATACAGCTGGGTATCATCAGCATAACAATGAAAGTTTATGCCGTGCTTCTGGATGATGTTTCCTAGAGGGAGCATGTAGAGGGTGAACAGGATCGGTCCGAGCACAGAACCCTGTGGAACACCGTGGTTAACCCTTGTACCTGTGGAAGACACATCGTTAGTGTGAACAAAATGAAATCTGTCAGATAAATATGATTTAAACCAGCGCAGTGCTGTTCCTGTAATCCTGATCTCGTGTTCCAATCTGTGGAGCAGGATGCGATGATCTACGGTGTCGAAGGAAAGCACTGAGATCCAGTAAAACGAGTACAGAGACGAGACCCCGGTCCGATGCCATGAGGAGGTCATTGGTGACTTTAAGCAGTGCTGTTTCTGTGCTGTGATGGGCTCTGAAACCAGACTGGAAAGCATCAAACAGACTGTTACTACACAGGTGGTCGTTTAGCTGACTTACAACAGCTCTTTCGAGTAGTTTGGAGATAAAGGTGAGGTTGGAGATCGGTCTGTAGTTTCCTAGGACGTCCGGGTCCAGTGAAGGTTTTTTAAGTATCGGAATGATCACAGCAGTTTTAAAAGCCTGTGCATATCCTGTTTCCAGAGACAAGTTGATCTGTCCTAATATAGAGTCTCCGATCGAGGAATAGCATCTTTGAGGAGCCGTGAAGGGATCGGATCCAGAAGACAGGTAGTAGGTTTAGACTTGCTGATGCTGGTGGTCAGCTCAGGGAGGCCGATGGGCGCGAAGCAGTCCAGAGTTAGATCAGGATCCGTTTCCAGAAGTGGCGGTGTATCCTCAGCGGTCACAGAGAGATTGTGGTTGATTTGTCCTCTAATAGTGGTGATTTTATCAGTGAAGAAGCTCATGAAGTCTTCACTACTAAGAGCTGCAGGAATGCGAGGCTCCACAGAGCTGTGGCTCTTTGTCAGCCTGGCCACGGCGTTAAAGAGAAAGCGCGGGTTGTTCTTGTTTTCTTCTATTAGTGATGAATAGTAGGCTGTCCTGGCTTTACGAAGGGCCTTCTTATACGTCAGCAGACTGTCTCTCCAGGCCCTCCGGAACTCATCTGATTTGGAGGACTGCCACATCCTCTCCATCCTACGTGTAATCCGTTTCAGTGATCGGATGTTTGAGTTGTACCACGGAGCTAGCCTCTTCTGGTTTGTAGTTTTCTTCTTCTTCAGTGGAGCAATCCTGTTTAAGACTGAGTGTAGTGTGTCTGCAGTGTTGTTGACAAAGCGGTCCAGCTCTGCAGGAGTAATATTTAAGTTGGTACCCCCATCAGTACTTGGGACTGTGGGGAGTACTGGTAGGATTGCTGTCCTAAACTGCTGTACGGCGTCTTCAGACAGACATCTGCTGTAGTAGACCTTTTCCTTAGGTGCTGGTAGGTCTGAAAGAGAGAAGTCAAAGGTTATTAATGAGTGATCTGAAAGAACAGGATTTTGAGACCACACTAGCAGGTTCTCAGCTTCCAGGCCGTAGGTGAGAACCAGGTCGAGGGTGTGACTGTGACAGTGTGTGGGTTCATTTACTAACTGAGAGAACCCAACTGAATCCAAGAGTGAGTTGAAGGCAATCTTCAGACTGTCGGAGTCGACGTCCATATGAATGTTAAAGTCACCCACTATAATGACTTTATCTGTGCTGAGCACTAAACTTGATAAAAAGTCTGAAAACTCCAGCAGGAACTCTGAATAAGCAACAGCAGGTGGACGATACACTACGACGAGTAAAACAAATTCTGACTTCTTCCAGCTTCTGTGAGACAGGCTGAGAGTGAGACTCTCAAAAGAAGTATGAGTAGACTTGTAACTCTAGGAACATGACAGTTAATATAACAAGAAAAGAGTTGATTCATTTAAAGCAACATATTCTTCACCCTGTAACCAAGTCTCAGTGAGACAAAGTATATCAGTGTGATGATCAATAATTAAATCATTAACTAAGAGCGACTTAGAGTGTAGGGATCGTATGTTAAACAATCCACACCTGAGTGTTCTGTTACCTTGTTCTATGTGTTTGTGTGTGTTAGTGTGTATTTTTATGAGGTTATTATGATTAATATATCTTAGCTTGTGTGCTTGATGAACTGTGGGAGGACGTGTGACCGTCACCACTTCAATAACATTATTAAGCTTAGTGTTTCTATGTGTATTTGTATTTAATGTGTTTCTAACTGAGGGCGGCAGTCCTCCAGAAGCAGCAGAGAGGTGTGTAGGACAGCGACTCTGCCTCCTGGCCTCGACCCTGGGTTGTCAGGTTGGTCTAATAAACTTGGCTATGTTGATAGAAATCAGAGCTGCACCACCCTGGGTGGGATGGATGCCATCTCTCCTAATAAGGCCAGGTTTCCCCCAGAAAGTTTCCCAGTTATCTATAAAGGCCACGTTATTTTCTGGACACCACCATGACAGCCAGCGACGGAGCGAGGACATGCGACTAAACAACTCATCCAAGACTGCAGACAAAGACAGCTCAGAATCAATGTGGATAAAAAGGAGTTAATGCAGAGAATGGAGGACATAGTGACAGACAACAGAGGAGGAAGTCTGACATTAACTGAAGAAGATTCTGTGACAGTGAAGAAAGACTCTGAACCTGCTCTGAACCTGGTTCTGTGTGGGAGCAGAGCAGCAGAGAAGACCTCAGCAGCAGAGGCCATTTTAGGTCGTCTGAGACAAGGAAGGTTTGCTCCTCCAGCCAGCCCCTCAGTGACTGTTGGACATCAGAAAGAGGTGTGTGGACGTCGGGTGTCCCTGCTGCAGCTGCCTGCCTTGTATGGAAAAGCTCAGGAGGCAGTGATGGAGGAATCCTTCAGGTGTGTCTCCCTCTGTGATCCTGAGGGCGTCCATGCCTTCATCCTGGTCCTACCTGTGGCTCCCCTCACTGATGAAGACAAGGCAGAGTTACAGATCATCCAGAAGACATTCAGCTCTCGAGTCAATGACTTCACCATCATCCTGTTCACTGTGGACTCAGATCCTACACATCCAGCTGTGGATGACTTTGTAAAGGGAAACAAGGACATCCAGGAGCTCTGTCAGAGCTGTGGAGGAAGATCTGCTGTTTTAAATCTGAAAGACCAGCAGCAGATCAGACAACTGTTGGACACTGTGGACAGCATGAGACTCAGAGACAAACTCTGCAGCTACACAATGAAAACATTTCTGTTTAGCAAAGTGGATGAACTTCAGCAGCTGAAAACAAAGGCAGGGCTCACTGGTACGTTTGTTTTTGGTTTATTATTGGTCCTCAGAGTGCTGTCCTCTGTCTCCTTTATGATGAGTTTGTGTGTTCCTGTTTCACAGCTGATGCAGAGCAGCAGAGCTCAGAGAGTCTCAGGATCGTGCTGATCGGGAAGACTGGCAACGGGAAGAGTTCTTCAGGAAACACCATTCTGGGAAGGAGAGAGTTTGAAGATTCATTAGGTCAAACATCAGTCACTAAACATTGTCAGAAAACACAGAGTGAGGTGGACGGTCGTCCTGTTGTTGTGGTCGACACTCCTGGTCTGTTTGACACCAGTTTGTCCCATGAAGAGGTTTATGAGGAGATGGTGAAATGTATCAGTCTGCTGGCTCCAGGACCACATGTCTTCCTGCTGGTGTTACAGATCGGAAGACTCACAGCAGAGGAGAAGGAGACAATAAAACTCATCAAGAAATATTTTGGAAAGAATTCAGAGAAGTTCACCATCATTCTTTTAACTGGAGGAGATAAACTGAAGCGTGCTAAGAAGTCTATTGAAGACTACATTAAAGAGGATTGTGATGGTTCCTTTAAGAAGCTGATCAGTGACTGTGGAGGAAGATACCATGTGTTTGATAACTATGATGAAAACAACCAGACACAGGTCAGAGAGCTGATAACAAAGATCGACACCATGCTGAAGGAAAATGGAGGCAGCTGCTTCACCAATGAGATGCTGCAAGAGGCCGAAGCAGCCATAAAGAAAGAAATGCAGAGAATCCTGAAGGAGAAGGAGGAAGAGATGAAGAGAGAGAGGGAGGAGCTGGAAAGAAGACATGAGGAGGAAATGGAGGAACTGAAGAAAAACATGGAGGAACAGAGAGCCAAACTGGAGCAACAGAGAGTGGAAGAACTTAAGAAAATGAAAAATGAAATTAAGAAAGAAAATTCGAAAAGACAGATAGAACATAAAACTAGAGAGGCAGAGAAAAAGAAGAAAGAGGCCGAGGAGGAAAAACACAGACAGGAATTAAAAACTAAGCTTGAACTTCTGGACAAACGGATTCAGTCAGAACAAGAAGAAAAGAAAAGTGTCGACAGAAAGCTGGAAGAGACCAGAGAAGAGATGAAGAAACAACAAGAAGAGTGGGAGAGAGAACGAACAGAGTTCTGGGAGAGACAGAAAGAAGAAGAAGAGCAGAGACGACAGCAGGAGCAAAGAAGAATAGAAGAACTTGAAGAAAAGTACGAACAGGAAAAAGAGGAACATGAAAAGAAAAGAAGAGAAGAGGATGAGATGAGACGAGAACAGGAAGAAAAAGAACGAAAACAACTGGAGGAAAAACTGGAGAATCTGAAGAAGACGTATGAAGAGGAGGCCAGAAAGAAGGCTGAAGAGCATAATGAGTTTAAAGAGAAACACAAAAAACAATTAGCAGATCAGCGGGAAGAGCATGAGAGAGAAATGAATAACTTAGTAAGACGTGTGACATCAAAGAGTGAAAATGTGAAAAAAATTAAGAACTTACTGAAAAAACAAAATGAAGAGATAAAGAAGAATCCAACAGAAAACCTTCAACAGAGACATGAAAGAGAGCTGAGTGACATGTTGCAGGAAATACTGAAACAAGAGATTGATCAAACATCAAGGTGTAGTATTTTATGAAGTGGAACAGACTTCATTGTAAAGTTTGGCCTGCAGCTTTACTGCCTGTTGTGTTCTACAGTTTCACAATCATTGTGAATGATCTGGTTATAAAAGCGATTACAGGTGATAGATTACTTCATGTGACCCCAGCCCTGTATCAGACTCCAGGAGGAGCAGTGATCTCTTGTGTTTATTGTTTATGTATTTAAATGTCTTAAAAGATCTGGTGATAATTATCATAAACATTTACTATTATAAGCCGTGAACTGTCAGACATCCCTCTGACTCGTTCTGTTCATGTCTCCTCATCAGTGAAGTGTTTCAGACATGGTGCTGACCGAGGACAAAGCTTCATGTTGAAACTTTTTCATCACGAACAGAACATTGTGTCTCTAAATGAATCACTAGCTGGTGTTAGGTCATTACACCTGTCAGCTTTAAGCCACACATGGCATCCTACAGACATTCTGTCACTGAGCCTAACTCAGAGTTCATCAGTGTAAGTGGACCCTTCATGTGTATTATTCAGGATTTTCATGTGTTTTCTGACAAATCTGCAGTTTATTATACAGCTAGTACTTATTACTTACTTACTATATTTTTTGTTTTTTTAAATCTCAGAACATAAATAAGAAAATGTTATTATGCCATTTATCTGTCATTCGTTATATATCTGTGTATTTACATCTTAATCAAAATATCAGCATGTGCCTAAATAACAGTTCAATATAATTTGATACTCTGCCACTAAACTCAATATGAACGATTCTTTTCTTTGTTTAATCAATTAAAAAATCGAAGACATGATTCAGAACTCTGTAAATTTCTTTGTCTATCAGTGTAAAAGATAAATAAAGTCTTAAGCCTCATATCGTTCTTTGTGTCTGTTATTTAGCAGCCTGTGCAGGATTGTCTTGCATCCTGTAAAACACGTTGAATCTGTGTCTGCAGCTTCTACAGTGATGCTTTGAGATGTGAGTCCTTCACACAGAGCAGCAGTCACTTTGGTTCATCACATGTCAACATCATGGATGCTGTGATTCACAGATTATACCTGTGATAAACAACCACACAGACCTGTCAGCAGATCTGGAGTCTGCCTCACACGAGCTTCTTCAGCAGCTGTCCTTGGTCAGACTGTAGAAATCCCATTGTAGCCCAGTATAATATTAACTATAGGGTACAGTACATAAAATCTAGTTAGAAAGTTCAATAAAACCTTCATGATGAATGCAGTTCATAATATTAATTGATGGTTAAAATGTGTGCTGTATAAACATGTTAAAAAACTAATAAGCTAGACTTTGTCCAAGAGGTTGTGTCCTCCGTAGGCTCCTCAACCAATGGTTAAAGGGACGGTCTAGCCTTTGCAGCACTTCCTTATTGCGGCATGACATCATAACTTTTGCCCCCCCCAAGCCCGGGAAAAACAAAAGCAGACAAACGACACACCACGGACTACACAACAAACGACACAACAGACTAAAAGGAAACACCAAGCAAATGAGGCAGCAGACGATGGAAATTTAGAATTTAAAAAAAAAATGTATTTGTTGCCGGAGGAAGAGGAGAGACGGCTCTGGCGGCAGCGAAATCGGCGCCGGCTCATTTCTTTCCGGCTTGGAGAGCGCAGTGTGGAGGTAACGTTCACCTGCTGTTTAACCCATATTATTGATCATAATTAATATAACAGCTACTGAGCAGACGCTAGCTATAACCAGTAGACTGACAAATATGGTTACATTTAGTAGTTATTTATGTTTTATTCATTTTTAAGACTTGATACAGGGATAAGTTTGTAATTTTAATGCTTTGAATTGATTAGTTAAATGTGTAAGAACCCTGTAAATAACACTGACTTAAATCACTGCTTTACTTTTGTGTCATTGATCATCAGAAGCCAAAGTAAATAAAGCATTATTGGTCTGAACTGTTAACATTCACTAGAATCAGCTAAAATCCAGTTGCTGTCGTGGAATCCTCTTGTTCTTACCCTCATGTCTCCAGACAGGGCTGATGTACTGCCGAATCAATGAACAGGTTCAAGATTTCTGGCTGAGCAGAGAGCCCCTGGTGGTGCTGCTGGAGCTTCTACACCAGGAAAGAAGACACAGATGGGGTGCCACAATAGAGACCTTGGTTTTCCTCTTCTGGCTGGCGAGTTCCATCCATCATAGAGCGTGCCCTGGAATCTTCTATGATGAAGACGAGGTGGTGATACATCGTCCTCCAAGCGCTGGAGGTGCACCACACCTTTGTGCCTCAGGTATGTCACTACCACTTGTTGTAAGTGGCGAATACCTTTTAAGTAATTATTTAAAATTGAATCACAATTAAGAACTCTTTTTCTTCTTCTTTTCCACAGGTCATCACAGCATGTGCCCGCCTGCACAACATCTGCCTGGGTGCCGGTGACATCATGGCCTCAGAGGATGGAGTGCAGGAGGACATGATGGAGGATGAGGGGGAGACCGGGCTGGAGGCAGCCAGTGGGGCTCCCTGAGGGGATCAGCTGTCTGCTGAGGTGTCTGCCCTGGAGGAGGGTTGACCATGATGACCTTTAGATTTTATATCTATTTCTATTTCAAGCTGTTTTGGAAACAGCTCTGTTGAACTTATTATTATTTGCCTCTTTTTAAACATTTTACTAACATGGCTCCACCCTCCAGGCCCATTCTTTGCAGGATTGTTCTAAACAAGAGAGAAGCATGACAAAAGGTAAACACACAAGACACACACAAAAGTGGCATCAGGGCATAATTTAACGTGATACAAAGATTATATTTGTACTTTGGTCTTTGTACAGGATTTATGTTAATTAATAAAAATTCTGGAAGCTATCCGATTTTATTTACTGTGAAATATACAAAGAGAGTTTTTTCATCTGAGTTTTAGGATACAAGTAAAAGTTGTAGTTGTAGTTTAATTACCTAACCAGGTTTAGGTTGACTTGTGAATTTTATTTTGAAAATCCTTATTTGCATAAAGCATACTTCCTCATTTTATTATTATTTTTTTCATATAAAACACTTTATGTAATTTTCTGAATAAACACCTGTAAAGGGATTCTTTAGCGTTTTAATAAACAGTTGTGATGGTCATTGTTCAAGTTGATTAGAAACCGAGCTCAGGCCCTGTCCCATAGTATTAACCACTTCAGTTTTTTAACTACGTGGGACCTGGGTTACACCATCATGACCACAACAAAGAGGGACAATCTGTTTAGTGATGGGTGATCGAGGCTTTGTTGAAGCCTCCACACCTGATTCAAGAAATGGTTCATTACTCGAGGCTTCAGTGACACAGTGCTCGAGTAGGACATCTAGTGGAGAATGAAGTGAATTGCACTGTGTGTTGTTGGTTGATGGATTCTTTGGGATTTGACTGCCCATGCACGTCTCGTTCGACTACAGGTTTCACTGGTTTCATGCTTCTACAATACATATGTGAAAGAAACAGTTATTAGCATTACACTGATATATTGCAGCATTATACTCATCCTGACACAATGTGCTTGTGTAACGTTTGATGAGTTTTTGAGAGATAAAAGTTTTTGATAAAAGTGTGATCTATATCTTATCTGGATCTCTGTAGGAGCTGATTAATGACACCATAGCTGTGTCCCAATTCAGGGTCTGCATCCTTCGGAGGACGCAGCCTACGCGGTCTCAGGAGGCTGCGTCCTCCGGAGGATCCTCCACCGTTGGTAAATGGGACGGTCTGGCCTTCAAATCACTTCCTGATTGTGGCGCGACGTCATAAATTTTGCCCCGGGAAAAACAAAAGCAGCGACAGCGACACGACACGGACTACACAACAAACGGGACAACAGTGTGGATTTAGAAATTTGGAATATTTTAATATATTTATTTGTTGTTGGAGGAAGAGGAGAGGCGGCTCCAGCGGCAGCAAAACCGGTGACGGCTCATTTTCTTCAGGCTGGGAGAGCGCAGTGGGGAGGTGACGGTAAGCTGCTGTTTAACCATATTATTGATCATAATTAATATACCGGTTACTGAGCAAACGCTAGATATATAACCAGTAGATAGACAAATATGATTAAATGTAATTTATATTTGATTCAATTGTAAGACTTGATACAGGGTCTGTTTGTAATTTTAATACTTTAAATAAATAGCTAAATGTGTAAGAACCCTGCAAATAACCCTGAAACCACCAAGGACTCCTGCTCAGCCAAACATTTATATATATGTTCTTTGTGAATAGTATTTTCTGCTGATCTTTATAAATAATAAACTGTACATTTTCATAATGCCCACTGGTAAATAGTTAGAAATGTTCAAACTGTGTCTTTGTAAATATTGTACATAACACAACACACACACAATAAATGATTTACTGTGTCACTGAGAAGTTGTTCAAAAGTTTACTTCAATTATAAATAGGTAATGAAACACATATGTAACAAGGTTAGAAGAGTTTAAGAACACAGAGACAAGAACGATTTAATACACAATTTAATAAGTAACATTTAAATAACAGAACATAAAATCACTGCTGTCCACCATCCTCCATGAGCTGAGGTCTGTCCGTTCTTTCTCTCTCTCCCCCCCTCTCTCTCTCTCTCTCTCTCCCCCTCTCTCGCTTGGTCCGTCATTTTACTGTTGAAAAAAATAGGCCCGCAAAGCATCTTGGGATATTTAAGGCCACGAAGGATGGTAGCGATGCATCCTCCAAATTCAGGCAAAAGGAGGCCGCATTTGAAGGGCCCTTCGACTTTTGGCGAATTGGGACAGCCTTCGCGCAGCTTTGTGACGTAAGCGGCCTTAAAATGCGAAGGATGCAGACCCTGAATTGGGACACAGCGGCTGTGTCTCATTTCAGGGTCTGCATCCTTCGGAGGACGCAGCCTACGCGGTCTCAGGAGGCCGCGTCCTCCTGAGGATCCTCCGGAGGATCCTCCACCGTTGGTAAATGGGACGGTCTGGCCTTCAAAGCACTTCCTGATTGTGGCGCGACGTCATAAATTTTGCCCCGGGAAAAACAAAAGCAGCGACAGCGACACAACACGGACTAGACAACAAACGGGACAACAGTGTGGATTTAGACATTTGGAATATTTTAATATATTTATTTGTTGTTGGAGGAAGGGGAGAGGCGGCTCCAGCAGCAGCAAAACCGGTGACGGCTCATTTTCTTCAGGCTGGGAGAGCGCAGTGGGGAGGTGACGGTAAGCTGCTGTTTAACCATATTATTGATCATAATTAATATACCAGTTACTGAGCAAACGCTAGATATATAACCAGTAGATAGACAAATATGATTAAATGTAATTTATATTTGATTCAATTGTAAGACTTGATACAGGGTCTGTTTGTAATTTTAATACTTTAAATAAATAGCTAAATGTGTACGAACCCTGCAAATAACCCTGAAACCACTGCTTTAATGTGTCATTAAGCATCAGGTCTGTCACTGCACCAGAGAATTACTGCTGGGTGGAGGAGAGTGGGGCTCCCTGCAGGACCAGCTGTCTGTCCTGGAGGAGGTGTACTGACCATCATCACCTTTGGAGGGTGAGGATACATATTTTATAGCTTTTCATATTTTAAGCTGTTTTGGAAGCCGCTCTGTTGAAGTTATTATTTTTATTTTTGCCCTTTTTAAAAACATCTTTAGTAACATGGCAGCCGCCGATCGTCCGCTCTGCAAACCCTGATGGACGATGTGGTGGACAGAGGAGACAGGCACCCCCCTCCCCCAGATGATGTCCCACTCACAGCCAGAGGACTCCAAGGTCTTCACCGTGGCACCATCCAGTCCAGCAGCACCAAGGACTCCTGCTCAGCCAAACATTTATATATATGTTCTTTGTGAATAGTATTTTCTGCTGATCTTTATAAATAATAAACTGTACATTTTCATAATGCCCACTGGTAAATAGTTAGAAATGTTCAAACTGTGTCTTTGTAAATATTGTACATAACAGAACAATAAATGATTTACTGTGGTCACTGAGAAGTTGTTCAAAAGTTTACTTCAATTATAAATAGGTGATGAAACACATAATGTAACAAGGTGAGAAGAGTTTAAGAACACAGAGACAAGAACGATTTAATATCATCCTTTAATTTAATAAGTAACATTTAAATAACACAGAACATAAAATCACTGCTGTCCACATCCTCTCAATGAGCTGAGGTCTGTCCGCTCTTTCTCTGCTCTCCCTCTCTCCCCCTCTCTCTCTCTCTCTCCCTCCCTCCCTCTCTCTCTCTCTCCCTCCCTCTCCAGCCTCATCTCCTCCGTTATCAATTGTCAGGTTTCTTCTGTTTCTCTCTGCTCCTCCTTCAACAAAATGACAACAGGCAGAATGACCGTTTGATATAATAACGATAATATTGCTCCTCACGTGAACTATACTTTATACTATACTACAGTAAACAACAAGAAACAACATTCAATCAAAGCGTTTAGTTTACAGCGCCTCGTATCAACAGGACGTCATGTTTGTAAATATAAAACTCATTTTTTTAATGCCACTGTCACTACTAGCATTTTAAAACTCTCCAACTACTGCTCTTTACTTACATTTAAATGTGAATTCGGCACTCCTGCCGCTGCCGCTCGCTTGGTCCGTCATCGTACTATTGGACAAAAAGTAGGTCCGCAAAGCATTGTGGGATATTTAAGGCCACGAAGGATGGTAGCGATGCGTCCTCCAAATTCAGGCAAAAGGAGGACGCATTTGGAGGACCCTTCGACTTTTGGCGAATTGGGACAGCCTTCGCGCAGCTTTGTGACGTAAGCGGCCTTAAAATGCGCACTCCGAAGGATGCAGACCCTGAAATGAGACACAGCCTGCTACAGCCTCCATCAAGTTTTTCCAACGCTGTGTGGGCGCCGCCATGTTTGTTATCGTGTAGGCGCAGTGACGTCGACCGTGTTCGGCAAACGCATGCGCAGTGGAGGAAAAACAGCCTTCGGGCCGTATCTCTGCTTAAACTGTGCGATACTCTCACGAGGGCCGATAAAAATATCAAACATGTCAGAAATTCAACCGATCAGCTGATCGCGCGACGTTAATCACCTCTCGTGACCTCCAGTACACTGCCCGATTAAAGACGCACGTGCTGCTGGAACAAAGAGTGTTTAATGCAGGAGTAACTCAGAGCAGCCTGTCTATAACACACTGATCAGATGTATTGACCCGAGAGGACACAGAAGAACAGAGTATTGATCATCATCAGGTGAGTTTGAGGAGGAAGATGAAGGAAAACAAGTCACACACGAAGATTTTATATTATTATATTTGTTAGAGTTTATAAGTTTATAAGTCTGTGGATCAGATTCAGTTCAGTTTAAATGTGGAAACATCTCAAGTGTTTTCACTTCGACACCAACAACACTCGTTTTATTGATACCTGCAGTTCAGCCGCCATCTTAGATTTCTGGGACAGGACGCAGGTTAAACTTCAGAAACACTTACACAGGTCCAGCTGATCAGATCAGATGTAGCATCAGATCAGCTACAGATCATTTCAGAGTTCAGAGGGTTAATCATTGCTGTGTGTGAACAGTACATTAACAGAACATTCACTAACTTCTGCCCTCAGCTGATATTCTCAGTGATCCTCTCAGCAGAGCTCATCATGGCGTCTGCAGGACCAGGTGAGTCCACTCAGACTTTATTATTGTCCTCCCTCTGTCCACATGAAGCTCTCTGATCCTGTTACATCATTAAAGTCACATTGAACCTGAGTGTAAACATAGTCTGAACTCCTCAGTGAGGATGAACTGCAGTGAAGCTGCTTTGATGTGTCATTCAGCCGTCTCCATGTCATGTGACCAAGTCTCCTCAGCCCTGAGCTGTGGCATATAAGGACACAGATAAGACACAGCTCCTTATTGGTTTGTCACTTGGTCACATGATGAAGAATTTTTTTTATGAATCTTTATTTATAACAATGTCACTTACAATTTACACATATGAACATAATATGAACAACAAATAAAATAAACGACAACAACACATAAAGCAAAGAGTCTGCTAAGTTACAGCAATATCAACATTTTCAATAAGTGCAATCCTTTTGAATAATTTCTTATTAGTTAGTTTAAGTTTATTGATGGAGGCTAAATATGTTTTTAAATCTGTTACTTTAAAGTTATGCCAAGAGGGCCCTTTGTTATTCCATTTCATTTTGTGTATAGAATAATTTGCAAGGATTATAATTAGGTTTACAATATAAACTTCACCTTTAGTAAATGTGCAGTTATTAGATATGAGCAAGATTTGCAGTTTTGGAAGTTCAACATCTTTACCCAATATTAGTTTTAGATAATGTTGTAAATTTGACCAAAAGACGTTAACATGAAACATTCCACAGAGACATGCTCCATACTTTCTCCCTCACCCTGACAAAAGGAGCATTGATTGGATATATTTGGGAGAAAACGACATAAATAATCTTTAACTGGGTAAAATCGATGTGTTATTTTAAATAAGCATCCTTTAACTTTATTTGTAATTATGTATTTATAAGATTTATAAGGTAGTAAGAAGATTGAGTTCCACTGTTTTTTACTGACAGATGCCACCTGTTCTTCAAATAGGGTTTGAGATTTGGACAAAACTATTTCTAACATATTTGTTTGTGCATTTCTTATGGACTAGATTTATTCCTTCAATGGTAATGGGGTATTCCCTGAAATTAACATTTTCAATTGACTTCTTGACTTCTTCACCATCTCAAACTCTTTTTGAGGTGCTTGTTACAGAAACTCTTGTGATCACATGGACGCCACTGTCGTCTAATCATTGGTTCACAGTATTTATATTTTCATTATTCCAGTTCTGTAAATATAAAGACCTGCTCTTATATAAGATGCCAGCGTTATTCCATAGCATACAGTTGTGAGGTGAATAATTATGTTTATATAATAAAGACCAGCACTGTAAAACCTGCTGATGAAAGTTAGTTTCACTGGAAGTTTTCCGATCTTAAAGGGACAGCATAGAAGGAAATTTAGACCCCCCCCCCCCCCCCATGTTATTGAAAACGTAATTTGGGAAGATATTCCATAAACTATTTGGGTTTTTGTGAAATCTTTTCATCCAACTTATTTTTAATACTTGATTAAATGTGGTAAAGGTCAAGACATCTAAACCTCCTTCAGCTAATGGATTCGAAAGAATTGTTTTCTTTATTTTATGAAATTTGTTTTTCCATATGAAATTAAATAGAATTCTGTCTAGATCAGAGCAGATATCACTAATTGTGATATTTTGAGTTCCCGATCAAGGACCTGGATTCCCTTAAAGGAGCTTTGTCGGATTAAATAATTTAAAATTTGTCCCACCAGTAAAAAAGTATAAGGTGAGGCTTGTCTCACACCTTCATTAATGTTAAATCTGTGTGATGTACGATAGAAGTTTTACAGCACTATTATTATCCTTATATAGAGTCTTAAAAGCTTTGATAAAAAAATTTCCAAAATTTAGAAAACATTATGTATCAAAAATAAATTTATGACTGTGTCGAAGGCTTTTTGATAATCCAAAAAAAGAATTAGAGGATCTCCAGGGATCAACTCTTTATAAAACTAACCTGATATTATCAGCGATGTGTAACATATCTGTCCAACTGGTTTGACCAGACCATGTTAAAATCTCCTCCTAATATCACCCCTGCTGAAGTGTATTTAATGCCTAGAAAGGTAATAGCATCTTTTAACTCGTTCAGCAGATTTATATTTAGATTATCAGATTATAACCATACACGTTACCCAGCAAAAGTGTATTAGAGTGAAATTCAACAACAACAATAATCCAGTGCCCTTTACTATCAGATGTTACGTCTAAAATTTTACCTTTAAAATTATCTTTTAATATTGCAACTCCTGCAGATTTGTTGGTGCCATGTGCAAACCACAAGTCTTTGCCCCACTGGTTTTTCCAAAATGATACATCTTCTAAATTAGAATGACATTCTTGAAGAAAGATGAGAATAAAAAGAAAGCTTTTCTTTTAATGTTGTCACGCAGACCCCTTGTATTAACAGACAGAACATTTAAATACAACTTGTTTTATGAAGAGAACTCTTAATAAGACGAAAACCAAATATAATGACTCCTGAATCGTCATATCAAAACCAAAACTACACTCAACAAAAATATAAACGCAACACTTTTGTTTTTGCTCCCATGTTTCATGAGATGGACTTGAAGATCTAAACTTCATTCCAGATACACAATATTACCATTCCTCTCAAACATTGTTCACAAATCTGTCTAAATGTGTGATAGTGAGCACTTCTGCTTTGCTGAGATAATCCATCCCACCTCACAGGTGTGCCACATCAAGATGCTGATCTGACATCATGATTAGTGCACAGGTGTACCTCAAACTGCCCACAATAAAAGGCCACCCTGAAATGTGCAGTTTTGTCTCACAGCAAAATGCCACAGATGCCACAAGCATTGAGGGAGCGTGCAATTGGCATGCTGACAGCAGGAATGTCAACCAGATCTGTTGCTCGTGCATTGAATGTTCATTTCTCCACCATAAGCCGTCTCCAAAGGCGTTTCAGAGAATATGGCAGTACATCCAACCGGCCTCACAACCGCAGACCACGAGTAACCACACCAGCCCAGGACCTCCACATCCAGCAGGTTCACCTCCGAGATCGTCTGAGACCAGCCACTCAGACAGCTGCTGAAACAATTGGTTTGCATAACCAAACAATTTCTGCACAAACTGTCAGAAACCGTCTCAGGGAAGCTCAACTGCATGCTCGTCGTCCTCATCGGGGTCTTAACCTGACTCCAGATCGTCGCCGTAACAGACTTGAGTGGGCAAATGCTCACATTCGATGGCGTCTAGCACGTTGGAGAGGTGTTCTCTTCACGGATGAATCTCGGTTTACATTGTTCAGGGCAGATGGCAGACAGCGTGTGTGGCGTCGTGTGGGTGAGCGCTTTGCTGATGTCAATGTTGTGGATCGAGTGGCCCATGGTGGTGGTGGGGTCATGGTATGGGCAGGCATCTGTTATGGACGAAGAACACAGGTGCATTTTAGTGATGGCATTTTGAATGCACAGAGATACCGTGATGAGATCCTGAGGCCCATTGTTGTGCCATACATCCATGAACATCACCTCATGTTTCAGCAAGATAATGCACGGCCCCATGTTGCAAGGATCTGTACACAATTCTTGGAAGCTGAAAATGTCCCAGTTCTTGCATGGCCAGCATACTCACCGGACATGTCACCCATTGAACATGTTTGGGATGTGCTTGACCGGCGTATACGACAGCGTGCACCAGTTCCCACTAATATCCAGCAACTTCGCACAGCCATTGAAGAGGAGTGGACCAACATTCCACAGGCCACAATAGACAATCTGATAAACTCTATGCGAAGAAGATGTGTTGCACTGCATGAGGCAAATGGTGGTCACACCAGATACTGACTGGTTCTGAGTCCCCAGACCGCCAATAAAGCAGAAACAAAATGCACATTTCAGGGTGGCCTTTTATTGTGGGCAGTTTAAGGTACACCTGTGCACTAATCATGATGTCAGATCAGCATCTTGATGTGGCACACCTGTGAGGTGGGATGGATTATCTCAGCAAAGCAGAAGTGCTCACTATCACACATTTAGACAGATTTGTGAACAATGTTTGAGAGGAATGGTAATATTGTGTATCTGGAATGAAGTTTAGATCTTCAAGTCCATCTCATGAAACATGGGAGCAAAAACAAAAGTGTTGCGTTTATATTTTTGTTGAGTGTAGATTAAGAACTTATACTCAGCTTCACGTAGTGAGAACAAAAATGATATAGTGAAAACAGATCACCTTTAAATGACCAATGGTAAACGTTCCTTTCTGTTAGTTAGCAGTCAAGATGTGCGTCGTATTTCTCCACGTAGCCTTTGCGTCCCACGAAGTATGCCTTCTTTCCATCCTTGCAAGCCTTTTCAATGATGGGCCACAGCGCAGCCATGGCATCCTTATCTTCCTTCGTGAGATCTTCTCCAAAGCGCAGCTTGTTGTCACGCAGAAAGGAGTTGTTTTTCGCATTTCTCCAGATCTCATCTCTCAGTGTGCGATAGGCGAAAAGAATGATGATCCCTCTGGCCTTGTTACCGTCACGTCTTCCCGGCCGGTGGACAACGTCAATCCCATCAGCAGCTCTCGGTCCCAGTTCAGGGGCCACCTTTTGGCAGATGCTCGTCACCTTCTCTTTGACATTTTCTTGGTCGTGTTCAGGCAAACCATAAAGACGAAGACACCACCTGCGCTTGTAGCGTTCTGCATCCGCGACCCGCTCTTGTAACATCCCAATCTCGGTCTCAAACTTTTCACATTTTGTCTTCAGCACTTTGTTGTCTTCTTTTATATCATCGACCTCTTTGTGCAAATATCCAATGGATTTTTGTAACTCTTTAATGTCCTCTGAGTTTTGGTTGATGAGAGTTTTACCTCTTCCACTCTGTCGTTTACAGCTTTCAAAATGGATCGCAAGGACGGTTCTGGCTCACCGCTGCAGGATGTTTTCGGAGCCAGGCTGTTAATCGGTGTCTCAGGGAGAGGAGTAAATTCCGGGTCAGTTTCCAGGTCCTCAAAAATGTCAGTGTAGTCATGTTCATTGATCATCGTCTTTGGCGGACATCTAGTTCTGGAACGCTTGGTGTCTTATCTTTTGGCACCGCTCATCTTGGCTTTTGAAAGGTTTAGCTAACTGATGGCTAACTAAAGTTGAAGTCCGGTTGCTGAGTTGTGGAGTGGTTTTTTTTTTTCGGCCGTTTTAGTATTTAAGCTTAAGTTCTTTAATTAACTAAACCAAGGATTTCATTTTGGTTTCATAAATACCGTGGTAAATCAGCTTGGAGTCCTATTTTTCTGGAGACTTCTTAAAAAACGTGTTGACTTTGCGCCATCTTGGCCCGGACCTGTTGAAGAAATATTGATTTGTATCTATAAAAATATTTAAATATAGGAAGCTGTCACATGGTCATGGTCGGTCAGCCACACCGACCGTCTGCTGCTAAACTTCATCTATACATGGATCATATTCATGCATTACACTGTAAAAAACAATATTCTAGAATGATGTAAACATGAATGTCTCCACTCTTACAGTGCTGCTCTCTGGTTATGTCCTCTGTCTTCCTGCATGTATCACATGCATCAATGATAATTCATTTTATCTCAGCAGCTTCTTCCTTGTTCTCTTCATCTTCATCCAGCTGGCCATCAGCAGAGCTGAATTTATTTGAACTGATTGTATTTTGTTTATATTTTATAGTTGCAGATCAACCACTGAAGCGCAGCAGCAGTCTTACTTTCCTGCCTCCTGACAGTGAGTCTGTCAGAATTATGTTGCTTTAAACTGTGTTTAATGAGTGATCCTTCAAACAGAGCAATACTTAGTGTTGCACATTATGATGTTCAGTTTCATGTGTTTAAAGTACAATAACATTATAAACCACAGATGGGCAAGAAATTCTTAACAGTTTATGACAGACATGTTTTAATGTGTGCAGCAGAATCAGTTGACAAAAACACCTGTTATAAAAAATGAGACCACTATGGACTATTAACATAATATAATTACAGTGTTTGTCTCCACAGTGTCTGAGCTGAGGGTGGTTCTGCTGGGCAGCAGCTGGTCTGAGAGGAGCTCAGTGGGGAACTTCTTACTGGGAAAGAACAAGTTTTACACAGAGGAGGAACCAGACAGCTGTGTGAGAGTCAGAGGACAGATGAAGGACAAAGACTTGGTTCTTATCAACACTCCAGATCTGCTGCATCCAAACCTGTCTGCAGACAGACTGACAGAGTTCATGGAGAACTGTGTGAGGCTCTCTGCTCCTGGACCTCATGTGTTCCTGCTGGTCCTACAGCCTGAAGACTTCACTGAGGGACACAAAGAGAGGCTCTGCAGAGTGCTGACACGATTCAGTGATCAATCATTCAATCACTCTCTGATACTGATATCAGAGCCCACAGAGGAGAGCTCAGCTCTGATAGAAGAGTTCCTGAAGAGTCCTGCATTAAAAGACCTGATCAGAAAATGTAGATACAGATATCTGAGGAGGAGGGGCACTGAACATGAAGAGCTGCTGACACGTTTGGGTCAAATAGTGAAGGAGAACAATGGAGAACATCTGAGCTGTGAAATATTCCACAATGCAGCTGAGACCTTCACAGCTCCTTTCCCAGATGATCAGAGTCCAAAACAGAATAAAGCACAGACAATCATGAAGACTATTAAAGCTGCTGGTAAGTGCTGTATCACCAGGAGATTAAACTTGTTTATATGTTATATATATATGTTATTATTTATGTTGTGTTTTAACAGGCATCAGAGCATTTAAAAGAATGAGCACACCAGAGTCGTCTTCATCTCACAGTAAGTCAGTTAAGCATGGAACTAATCATGTGTCTGTAGGTTAATGTTTGGATGCTGTTTTCTCTCAGAGTTACCAAAGTGGTTGTTTCCATCTGTTATAGCTTTCAATGTTGCTACTTGCTTCTCACTCAAAGATGAATTAACATTTATCAGTGTATTACAGTATAGCAGATTTGAATGTGCTTTGGTGTTATAGACCCGGATGTGAACTCATCATAAATAGGGGAAGTGCAGGAGGTGAGAGTGACAAAATTAGATTTCCCAGGGTCTGGACCTGGAGGTGGTGAAGAAGGCTGGAGAACATGAGAGATTAGGGCTTGGGCAAGATGTGGTGCTACCGTGGGTGGAGGAGGGTTGACAGAACGGATCTGTAATGACAGCTGACAACAGAGGGGGTAAAGGTTTTAAATTTACCACTAAGCTGTTATGAGACGTGCAGAAATCGGACCCAAATGCAGGGGTAAGTTAACCCTCATGGACTGTTCGGGACATTTTTGTCCTCTGAGAGAAATTTTTCTGTTTATTTTGGCCATAACTTTGTCAATATGTCAACAAATTGAATCATTTTTGCTCAACAAGCTTATTATTATTATTATTATTTTTTTGAAAATATGATTTTAAAATTTTTCATAGGTCAACGGTACACTGTGGGCAAATTTTACCCCCTTATGTGTTGTTCGGGACAAAAACGTCCCCTAACTTTAACGGTTTTAAAAATATATCAGATAAATATTTTTTTGAATTTTTTTTGCATAGACCTTTTAATTAACTTCAGTTCTAATCAACAGTAGTGAAAAAATAATTTTCCCCCATGATTTTAACCCTTTAATCACCAATTTTATAAGGGGTGGTGCTGAAAATTGGAAAAAACACACAAAATGGCTCATTTTTAATAGAAAAGGTGAATGTGGACTGGATTCTTTTTAACCTTTATTACAGTCTTGGTCATGTCAAACATCAGTAAAAAAAATGACTTTATTGCATTATTAGTTTTTGCACAGCACTGGATTTTCTTTTTTTCTCCCATTTTGTCCCATAGACTTCCATTATAAACACACTTTTTTTGACTGCACAGCCATGGCACTACATAATCATGCATTCTTGATTGTTGGTGGTTTACCCTGTTGGTAGGAGGTAAAATATGTGATTTTTACAGTTAACAACTTAATGACCATATTAATTTAACCCTTTACCTGCAGGCCTGTGCTCATGTAGTGTAGTTTCTGGCTTGTACATGGAGTTATAGGGAGTATTTTAGCACATAATTGTGTGTCTACACACTGTGTGTGTATGTTAGAGAGGAAGAGAGCCATTTGCACACTGACCTTGTTGTGTGTAGTACTGTACTGTATGTGTTTGTGTTTGTAATTTTACTATGTTAAGAGCCTTGTGCAGTGTTTATGTTAGAAGTTACGCACGGTAATGAAAACACGTCCGGAAAACTGAAAACCTGCCGGTCACGTTTTCCGCTGCCAAGTTTTTCTAATAGAACCAATTAAAGTTATAAATGTGGGCTCAGACAGCGGCACCAAACTGTTGGCTTGTGTCTACACCGTTCAGAAACTAAATACTATCTCAGCTCTGGCTCGTCCTCTAAAGCGCAGCAGTGTTCTTTTGTGGCCCATGAGCCGATATTTTGTGGCCCCCCACTTGACATCAAAGTTTAGTGTTTACACACACTTATTTGCTGAGGCTTGTCCTGTTTATTATTAATTGCCCCGTCAGTATTACTCTGATATTTAGTTTGATTTTTTTTTTTGAGGAGTGGCAGCCTCTGCTCGGTGTGTCGTTTCTGTCTCTGTATGCTCGCGCATTTCTCCGCTGCAGGGGAGTGCACGCCTGACTCCTGACATGTGTCTGTGTGAGGAGCCAGTGAACAACTTATTTTCATGTTAAAGCAGCTGGACATATTTTTTTTAATTTCTATTCACAATAGATTTGTTATTCTAGCCTACATAAATGTCATTGTCTGTACTGTATCTCCAAAGGTACAGCAAATCACTCATTAAGGAATATGACATGCAGTTTATTTAGTAAACAATGTTTAGCTTTTAGTCTTAGTGAAACAGGGAAATTCAGGCCCAGCCGCTTATCAATTAATGGTTAATCGATGGATAAGGTCATTCAACTAACGAGTATTAAATTAATCAATAATTTGCATCCCTATTCTGACCTGTTATTAATAAAGATTCAGATGATTGGACCAGTTGTACTTTTTTGGAATATTTGAAACCCTTTTTTTTTTATGCGGCCCAGCCTCACCCAGACTCTACCCCCAGCGCCCCCCCCCGGGTAAGTTGAGTTTGAGACCCCTGTTCTAAGGGACCCGGTCACAGGTGTGACTACGGCTCGCTCTCTCTCTCTCTCTTGCTGTCATGTTCATAAACTTTATCAAACGTCTCTTTATCAAAGTAAAATACATTATACTACTGAAGTAAAACTGAAGTTTCAACCACACAAGGCATCAAATAAAATATGTTTAATATTTGATCCTTATCTTCTATATAAGCAGATTGCATTTTTTTATTGACGGTATTAAAAATGATACAGTCGCTACCTGTGTGCCCCGCCGGTATACCTTAACCCTTTAAACCCTGGCCATATTAAAAGAAAAAATCACCTAAAAAGACATTCCCGAAGAAAATGAAGAAATGCACCACAATAATAATGTGCATATGCATGTTCTTGGTGTCTAGGGACATCTAGGGACCTCAGAGAATGCATTTCCAGTGTTTAAAATATTGTGTCTATTAGTATGCCTGAGTAAATTAGAAAAAACTACAGGAGAAATGTAACAATTTTATCCTCGCCTAAGTTTTTTTCCTATTTGACAGAGGAAAACACTATGCCAACAATGATTCTATGTACACAGATGCCATTGATCACATTCAGCTATTCCTTGGCTACAAATATACCAAATTTGATAGAATTTGAACAAAGAGCAAAGCCTTCACAAAGGTTTTAGTAAGGATATCACCAGGCGGACACTCAGTTTGGCACAATTTGGCACCACATTGCCAAATAGGTTACTATAGCTATAGCTAGCTTACTCATTTCCAGTGGAAACTGGCTGGAAAATACAATTTATATCCATTTCACTAGTCTATTGCCATCTACTGGAGCTTTTGGGTATGAATTTACCTTGCACTTCATCAACTTCTACCATTATGCACAGTGTAAAATCAATAGAAAAAACATCAAAATGTATGATTTTGTCTCCAAATAGAGTAGTTTTTATTATAATAACTAATAACTAATGTACATTAATGAAAGTCCAACCAAATATTAGGTAAAGAAAATAAAAAATAAAAATAATAAAAAAAATAAGGAGAGGTGATGCCTCAGTGTTGAGCCCAGATGGGCCTGGAACCTCACTTTCCTCTTCTCTTCCCTCTTGTTGGCTGTGAAAATAATAACAATTATTATTATCTGTAATTGCATACATATTGAAATACACATTATGTAAATAATATGTAAAGACAGTATTGAATAGGATTGAATCATCCTTCTTCATCTCTGTTCAGCTGTTCCCTTAGGGGTTGCCACAGTCAATCATCACCACTATCCTCTGCATCCTCCTCTCTCACCCCAACTACCACCCTGCTGTCTACTATATTGTGTACACGTATATATATAATAAATCATTTTATCGATCAACACGGATATTAGCAACAAATAGTTTACACTTCAAAATAAATGTACAAAACTTACTCAACTTACTCAAACTGGGTCTATCTTTTCCAACGTTCAACGTTGCTGGCAACAGGGTCGAACGAATCCGGAAATTCCTGCCGTTGAAATTCTGCTCCATGCCCCTCTGCTCCATGCCCCTCTCGTCACGGTATCATGAAGAGATACGCTAGCTAACAACCTAAAAAAACCCTCTGACACACCTAAAAAAAACCCTCTGACACTGAAACTCACTGAAATTCACCGAAAAGCAACTAAAGCGACTACACTAAAGCAACTACAACCTCCACAAACACATACGCGTACCTAGTGTTAGCTAGCGTTAGTGTTGTTGCGTCTAGTCTTTACGCAGGGATTTTACGTCAGCTGGGTATTGTAGTCCATTAGATTTTTTTGTACCATTCGATTGAGTAGCTTGTCCTCTTTCATTGGACTACAAACATGGCCGCAACCGTGGCAGAATTTGATCAGAATTTGAAGTAATAGCGCCTGTACGTTTTCGGCCCTTCGGCGGGCCCATCGGGTTAAACAGGTTAATACCGCCCAACCCTAGTGGGGAGCAACTTCAACTCCTGGCATTCAGTATTCTTCTTTCGCCATGTGTAGCCTCTATGGTTGTGTTCTTATAACTCAATCTTCATTGCATCCATCCAGAGTACTTTACTCCACAATGACTCTGGTGTCTCCACATATTTGTTGGCATATCTTAGATGACCCTGTTTGTACAGAGAATGAAGAAAAGCTTCTTACACATTACCCTACCATAAAGCTGGTCCTTGTGCAACCTTCATCTCACTTTAGAGTGATGCACCATAACACCATCAGCACTAAGATCTTCCTGGAGTTTTTTGGTGGTGATTTGAGGGTTTCTGCTATTTTTCTGGTTTGCCACATCTTTTCTATTTTATAGTGCTTTGGAATACTTTTCAGTGTTTTTACCAGATTGTGAGTAATGCATGTCTTTATGCAGCAATGTCCATACAGGTTATGATCTCTGAAATCATCTAGATTGGATCTTTCATCCGTCTCTCTGCTGTGTTACAGTGTCTGCACTCAGGATCGTGCTGTTCGGGAAAAGTGAGGACAAAAAGACTAAACTTGGTAACTTCATCATTGGACACGACAGTTTTCAGGGTCACAAAGAGTCGTCACGGTGTTTGTCCTTCTGGATGCCATAATGGGGATAATTTATTTTGTGTATTTTTTCCTTAATTTGGTTTATAAATTTGAATAAGTATTTTCCTAAGTTAGATGCTAATTGGCGTTATGTTAAATTACCAGTGGGCGGCCGCTCCATCTGTCCGTTGGGTGGAGCCAAATTTATTTAGGTAAAGCACACAGCTGCACTTGGATTAGATGGTTTTGGAAGGCTGTGTGGTCGTCACACCAAAAAGTTTTTGACCGTGTTTTGTAACCATTTATTTTGACCGTGTGTTTCAAGCACATAATCTTTTGTTATAAAGATTTAAGAAATGGACTTCCATGTAAGTGAACAAAGACTGAATTAAACTAATGAACGAAGCCGAGCTGCCTGTTGGATTCTCTCAATGAGCAACAAGTATGGACACGCGTCAGACAAAGCCTGTCACACACAGCCTAGGTGGCTTTGTTATTTCTGTTTAGAACATTGCCGCTACAGTCCTCTGGTGTAGAGTGGAGAGGACAACCTGTAACAGTGGTGAAAACTGCAGACATGTTCAGTCTGTCTGAGGAGATCATGAAAAAAGAAGTGAAGACCTGTGTAAGTCTCTGTCCTCCTGGACCAAATGTCCTGCTGCTGTTAGTGAAACCTTCAGAGTTCACTGAAAAGGACAGTGAAACCCTGAAGTTCATCCTGAGTCTGTTTGGTCCACATGTCTTCAACCACTGCATGGTCATCCTGACACATGAGGAGAAACTCAACAAGGCTCTGAGACAACTCATCCAAGACTGCAGACAAAGACAGCTCAGAATCAATGTGGATAAAAACGATCATGGAGGACATAGTGACAGACAACAGAGGAGGAAGTCTGACATTAACTGAAGAAGATCCTGTGACAGTGAAGAAAGACTCCAAACCTGCTCTGAACCTGGTTCTGTGTGGGAGCAGAGCAGCAGAGAAGACCTCAGCAGCAGAGGCCATTTTAGGTCAGACAGAGCTTCATTCAGTCTGCAGCTCCTCAGAGACTGTTAGACATCAGACAGAGGTGTGTGGACGTCGGGTGTCCCTGCTGCAGCTGCCTGCCTTGCATGGAAAAGCTCAGGAGGCAGTGATGGAGGAATCCTTCAAGTGTGTCTCCCTCTGTGATCCTGAGGGCGTCCATGCCTTCATCCTGGTCCTGCCTGTGGCTCCCCTCACTGATGAAGACAAGGCAGAGTTACAGATCATCCAGAAGACATTCAGCTCTCGAGTCAATGACTTCACCATCATCCTGTTCACTGTGGACTCAGATCCTACACATCCAGCTGTGGTTAACTTTGTAGAAAAAGATGAAGACATTCAGAGGTTACGTCAGAGTTTTGGAGGAAGATCTGCTGTTTTAAATCTGAAAGACCAGCAGCAGATCAGACAGCTGTTGGACACTGTGGACAGCATGAGACTCAGAGACAAACTCAGCAGCTACACAATGAAAACATTTCTGTTTAGCAAAGTGGATGAAACTTGTAAAGTTCAGGCTGAACTTCAGCAGCTGAAAACAAAGGCAGGGCTCACTGGTACGTTTGTTTTTGGTTTATTATTGGTCCTCAGAGTGCTGTCCTCTGTCTCCTTTATGATGAGTTTGTGTGTTCCTGTTTCACAGCTGATGCAGAGCAGCAGAGCTCAGAGAGTCTCAGGATCGTGCTGATTGGGAAGAGTGGTGTTGGAAGGAGTTCTTCAGGAAACACCATTCTGGGAGGGAGAGAGTTTAAAGCTGAATCCAGTCAAAGATCAGTCACTAAACATTGTCAGAAAGCACGGAGTGAGGTGGACGGTCGTCCTGTTGTCGTGGTCGACACTCCTGGTCTGTTTGACACCACTTTGTCCCATGAAGAGGTTAATGAGGAGATGGTGAAATGTATCAGTCTGCTGGCTCCAGGACCACATGTCTTCCTGCTGGTGCTACAGATCGGAAGATTCACAGCAGAGGACAAGGAGACATTAAAACATATCAAGGAAGGATTTGGAAAGAATTCAGAGAAGTTCACCATCATTCTGTTCACTGGAGGAGATGAACTGGAAAACGAGATGTCCATTGAAAGTTATATTGAACAGCAATGTGATGATTCCTTTAAGAAGCTGATCAGTGACTGTGGAGGAAGATACCATGTGTTCAATAACAAAGATAAAAACAACCAGACACAGGTCAGAGAGCTGATAACAAAGATCGACACCATGCTGAAGGAAAATGGAGGCAGCTGCTTCACCAATGAGATGCTGCAAGAGGCCGAAGCAGCCATAAAGAAAGAAATGCAGAGAATCCTGGAGGAGAAGGAGGAAGAGATGAAGAGAGAGAGGGAGGAGCTAGAAAGAAAACACGAGGAGCAAATGAAAGAAATGAAAGAAAGAGTGGAAAGAGAGAAAGAAGACATGGAAAAGGAGAGAAGACTGAGAGAAAAACAACTGGAGGAAATGGAAGAAAAGATCAACAAAGAACATAAGCAGAGAAAGAAAGAGCAGAAGGAGAGAGAAGAAGAAGACAAGAGGAAGAGACGACAGGAAGAAACTCAAAGAGAAGAGTGGAGACGAAAAACTTGAAGATTTAGAGAAAAGGATAAAATCAGAATCCAAAGAAAAAGAAACAATTGATAAGAAGTTGGTGGAGAGCAGAGAGGAGATGAGAAAGCAGCGAGAGGCCTGGGAGAAGTTAAGAAAGGAGTGGTGGGAGAAACGACACCATGAAGCACAACAGAGCCGAGAGGTAGATGGAAGAAAACTGAAGAAACTCCAAGAAGATTTTGACCAAGAAAAAGAAAAGAACGAAAAGAAAAGAAAAGAAGATCAACTAAGAAGAGAGGAAGAAGAAAGAGAAAGAGCAGAGTTAGAGCAAAAGTATAAGAGAACAATGGAGGACATGAAGACAAAATATGAAGTGGAGGCCAGAAAACAAGCTGAAGAGTTCAACGAGTTCAAAGACAAAACAGAGGAAGACTTTGCAGCTCTGCTAGAAAAACACATGAGGGAAGTGGAGGACCTGCAGCAACAGCATGAAGAAAATATGCAGCAGAAGCAGGGAGAATATGAAAGATTAAAAATGTCAGAAAAAAGTCTGAAGCAACAAATGGATGAACTGCAGGACCAACATAAAGCAGAGATGTCAGAGTTAGTTCTAGAACTGCTGAGTCAAAAGAAAAAAAACAGGAAAAAAATAAAGAAAATGGAGGAATCACACAGAAAACAGGTGGAGCGAGTTAAAAATGACATTTTAGCAGAAAACAAGAGAGAAGAGAGAAAAAGTATGGCTGCATTAAAGAAGAAACAAGAAGAAGAAATTGAAGAGTTGCTGAGGAAAATAAAGACACGAAACAAAGACGACCAAAGAGCAGAAAAGAGGAAGCTGTCCCTGAAACAAGAGCAAGAAATGAATGAGTTAAAAACACAACTGTTGGCTCAAGTTCATCAAAAACAGAAGGAACAAGTGTCCACATTACAGAAAGAACAAGAGCAGGAACTGAACGAATTCAAACAAACACTTCTGGATGAAAACAAAAGAAACGAGAAAAACCAAGTGGATGAACTGCAGAGGAGACATGAACGAGAAATGAATGAGCTGAGACAGAAAGCTGGGACCCAAGAAGGAGACAGTGAAGAGGAGGAGCTGGAGGAACTGCAGAGGAGACATGAAGAAGAAATGAAAGAGCTGAAAGTGAAGCTTCTGTCTCTGGATGAAACAAAGTCCTGCTGCATTGCATGAGTGAAGGCCTGTACATCTGAACAGAAAAAGGACCGGGCTGCCTGGTTGTGCCTGTCCCTGTGTGACTGTCCCTGTCTGGCTGTGACTGTCCCTGTGTCCACTGCTTCTCAGCATCAGCCTCCGTGTCCACAGAAAAGGACTTATTGATGGAACTGAAAGATAAACAGATAAACTGAGTCTTCTGGAGAAAAGAAAGCAGGATGGATTTTATTAAAGCAGCACTGTGAGGAGCTCCGTGTTGGTGAGTGCACGTATTCTATTTTTATTTTATCTCTTAAAATCACCTTTTCTGTTGGACTCTGACAGGCTCCCTGATCCTTCCACTCTTCATCGTTAATGCTCAGGAAATCAAGTGTTGCTCAGCTAGCTTCTATTGAGATGATCCTATGTTTAAATGTGATTCTGTATGTCAGGGGTATTCAATTTCAAGATGAAGAGGTCCAGTTAGAGAAAATTTCTCCTTTGCAAGGAGATGTTTATATATATAGCCTATATATATGGTTGGATGGATGCATTGAACCAAAACAGCAGTACAATACAGTACAATTTAAAAACTTTGACAATTTTTTTGTCACATAATATAGAGCTGTCGAATGTTCTTTCATTAATTACATACATACATAAGGGTTGCATTTTAAAATAAGGGGAAAGGAGGGGGTGTATGTTTGTTATAAATGAATATTGAATATAATGTTCACCATAATGTTTATTTCCATGTATGTTCATCGCAATGCTGGAACTACTATCACTTCAGACAAAGTTTTTCTTTAATTTACTCTCTTTCACTTACTTACTTCACTAACAATACTCTGCTACATATCCACCTCTAGATAACATAACTGATGACAGCTAAAATTTTCAAATCTCATTTCCATTCAGTATGCTTGAAAATAATCTGTAATCCTCTGTTTGGGTCCTCTCCTCCTCATCCTCCTCCATTTAATGCTGGTTATTGAGCCCTGTACCAACTTCTGAATGCACTGATGTTCCAGGTCACAGAACCTGTGCATGCAACTTTCTTTGCATGCACAGGTTCAGCAGAACAAAGTGGTGAGTGTGTGAGAGGGAGAGGGGATTTAACTGTTTGATGTGTTGAATATCAGCGTGACGGAAGCAACCAGACTGCAACCTGCATCTCCGAAAAATTACAATACTATAAGACTATTTAATCGTTTTCCGAACGCATATCTATTTATAGAAGCTGCCGGAATGCCGTACTGGCCCGTACTGGCCCACTTTAACCCCGGTGTATCGCTGTCTTTCTTTTCTTTTCTCTCGTCTTTCACGTGTGTAACCTGTCTGCAACTTGTATTGTATCGCAAGCCATTCATATCACATTTCCGCCATAATTCTAATTTCTAATATTCTAATGATCTCCGCCCCATAACTTGCAAAACGTGGTGTGTGTCCTTCAGCATAGTGTGTCAAATAACATGGAAATCATTCCAATCTGATTTAAAAAGTCAGTAAACATACGTTCTTTTCTCTGTGATTTAAGTGTGTGAGACAAGAAGAAGAAGTAAGAAGAAAGGTGAACAGATGCTATTGTAAACAAAATTCAGTTTATTTCTTTCATGAAACATGATGTCTGTGCATTATCCAGGCTTATATATACAGTCTTCTATGATCCAGACCGAAGCGATCCTTTTTGGCACAGGAGATCGGTGATGGATTAGTGTGGTCTGACCTTCTTCTCTGCTGATAGGCTGATAAAGAGTAAACTGCAGTGGCTGAGCAAGTTATGGGGCGGAGATCATTAGAATATTAGAAAACGCCGTACGGCGTTATGAGTGGCCGTTTGGAAAACGCTGTACGGCGTACGATGTACGATGTTAAACTGTGAAAACGCCGTACGGCATATGACGTGAAAACGGCGTTTTCTGCGGCGTACGACGTAAAAACGGCGTTTAAAGTATGGCGGAAATGTGATATGAATGGCTTGCGATAGTATTGTAGTCACAACCACCTGAAATGCCCAGATCTGATTGGCTGAGGCTTATCACGTGGGATGGATGAACTCGTATGCAATTGGTCTGTGCGTTTCCTCATGTGCTAAGCCACTACCGTAAAGTCAATGAAAGCTGCGGCAGTTAAAACAGAAGCGCCCCGTCAGGTTTTAAAGACTAACCTGCTGTTTGGACTATAAGTTCGGGTCCGTATGGGACGGCTTCTGGGTCCGGACCCGGACCGCGGTCCGCCATTTGGTGACCCCTGCTGTATGTATTCTGGAGCCATGTGGTCATATTGATGTTATTATGAGGAGTATTCATTTAGGAAGGACTAAGTGTGACGTCACTGAAGGCCTAGGTGTGGTCTGCACGGCCGCCACTGAAAATAAATAGTATAATATAACCACATGACTACAGTAATAATCAAATAATAAAACAGCCTTTGGTGTTATTATTCTTCATTTGTCTATGGGCATATACTGTAGTTTATCTCATCTATAACCACAGTTAACCTTAAATCGCCTAATGGTTTGCTGCGTTACCAGCTCTGTCTGCAGAATTAGGGTGTTTATGTTCCATTATCAAGAATGCTGAGTGAACTCCAGATATTTAAAGAATTTCCCCTCAGGGATAAATAAAGTAATTCTGATTCTGATATCACAGACTCCTCTGCAAATATCCGCTGATTCGGGTTTTCCTTCAAATATGCATCTGTTATTACACATGGAGAGGAGGAGCATGTTTCAGTCCAGCTGCTCCATGTATACTAAAAAAAACAGGTTAGAAATATAAAATAAGGTAAAGTAGTAAGAGTAAAATAAAGATAAAACCTAATAAATTCTAAACATTAATAAACATTCAAGTAAAATCCAGGCAAGTGAAGACTGAAGTCATATATATTACATATAATAATATAATACAACTAATACTGTGTGCAGTGACATCTTGTCTACAATAAATCCAATATGGATATGATTACAAGACAGTGTGTTCTGATCTCAGAGGGAGGAGTTGTACAGTTTGATGACCACAGGAAGGAAGGACCTCCTGTGGCGCTCAGTGGTGCATTTAGGAGGGATCAGTCTGTCTAACCTGTTCACGTTAACGTACAACTTTTGATTAAAAAAATGATTAACCAATAATCACCTTCCAGAATAAAATGCTCCGTGATCCGTCCCACCACTGCCAGGTAGTGATGTTATGTTCTTTTTTCATTTTGTGTTTAGTCAGCCACAACTGCATGTGAATTCATCAAAGTATTACTGTCCTTTTTTGTATTCATCAAATTATCATATGATTTTGTTCGGCTCATGGTGCTGTATTATCACTGTTATGTTTAAACATGTATGTATGTTGTGTACTTTCTGTCCGAGCTCTGATGTTTGTGCTCCATGTGTTGATCTGCTGTCACTGACTAAAAACCTCCATCTCACTGTCAGTGCAACACTTGATGCGTTTGATCACATGTCCTGTAAACGTTGGCGTGCAGGGTCACAAAGGATGTTACAGACTGTGTTAAAGCTTTTAATTCTCTAGAATATATTTGCAGTTAATTTTTTTGTGTGTTACGATAAGACGTTAAAAATAAATAAAAAAACAATGGGAGTGTGAGTATGAGAGTGTGTTGGACTGTGTGTGTGAGTGTATGTTACCATGCTAGTGGCACAATATTCCTGTTTCTGTTGAAAGCATATATCCAGCAGTAAATTCAGTTGAAAGAATTTATGATGTTCCACATCTGGTAACGTTGTGCGTCTGAATTTAAAAAAAAAATCCTGTTTCTTTTAAATTCATCTCAGCTTGAGTCTTGTCTTGTGAAGAAAAAGACTGAACTGAACAAACTAGTTGTATAGTGGTTGGACTGATGCATAGCTTTGAATGCGAGACACTTGTGATTTAAAGGGAATCGGTGAACCAAACGTACTTATTTGTAGGATTGTTTTTACAGCTATAGGCTGTTGGTCATTGTTAAATTAGCCCTGTGCTGACCTATTTGATTTTTTTTAATTCCTACTCCTCCTTGAGAAGAACCTCAGTTGTGGTGAGACACATCAGCACCATCTTTTGGCCTCCTGGTTGTTGTGCTTTTTGTTTTTCCCTTTGCTTTTCTTTCAGGCGCTCTGCAGCTTCCTTTGGGCGGAGTACTGGGCTGATTGGTCTCACCTGTTCCTCATCTGCATGAAGTTCCCAGCCTATTTAAGGACCTCACTTACCTGCCTTCCTCGTCAGTTCTTCAGTTCATGTCGTGGTAATCAGATCGATCTCCTTCCTGAACTTTTTGATGCACCATCCTGCATGCACTTACCCTTTCCTTCCGCCTCTTAGGAGCCTCAGCCTTGGTGTGCAGTCTTCAGAGCGCCTTCAAGGATTCTCGCTGAGACTTTTTTGCCCAAGTGGTTGTTTTTTGTTCTTTGAATAAACCTGAACACCTTTTGAGACCTGCATTTGGATCCAGTATTTATTGTCTCATAACATTACCTTACAGTATAGCAAGGGGAGTGTTACACAGTGTACTGCACTGAGCAGAGAAGTGGCCCCAGAAGAATTTATTAAAGTTAAAATGACTCGTCTGACTGGTTTCTGTGGAGCAGTTTCACTTTCACTGGCGCAGCAAGAGTTTGAGACGTCGGAGCAGAATGTGGTTAATTCAGGAGCTGAGAGCGGAGGATTGATCATCAGGTGAGTTTGAGGAGAAAGATGAGGGGAAACACAGACTGCTGCTTTTATATGTTTGATTTTATCAGTCTGTGGATCTGGTTCAGTTAAATAATACATGTGGGGATCATCTCTAGTGTTTCTACTTTAATATTTGTTTTTATGGGTTTATTTTTGAGTTATAACTTTGATACCTGCAGTTCAGCCGCCATCTTAGATTTCTGGGACAGGACGCAGGTTAAACTTCAGAAACACTTACACAGGTCCAGCTGATCAGATCAGCTACAGATCATTTCAGAGTTCAGAGGGTTAATCATTGCTGTGTGTGAACAGTACATTAACAGAACATTCACTAACTTCTGCCCTCAGCTGATATTCTCAGTGATCCTCTCAGCAGAGCTCATCATGGCGTCTGCAGGACCAGGTGAGTCCACTCAGACTTTATTATTGTCCTCCCTCTGTCCACATGAAGCTCTCTGATCCTGTTACATCATTAAAGTCACATTGAACCTGAGTGTAAACATAGTCTGAACTCCTCAGTGAGGATGAACTGCAGTGAAGCTGCTTTGATGTGTTATTCAGCCGTCTCCATGTCATGTGACCAAGTCTCCTCAGCCCTGAGCTGTGTCACTGAAGGACACAGATAAGACACAGCTCCTTATTGGTTTGTCACTTGGTCACATGATGAGGAAGCTGTTGAAGAAATATTGATTTGTATCTATAAAAATATTTGAATATAGGAAGCTGTCAGTCCTCCACTGATCAGGCTCCATGGTGAGTTGTGCTGTGTTCTGCAGGGACAGTCAGAGCTGTGACGGCTCAAACATGGCTGCAGGTCCACTTTAGGCTGCTTCAACGATGTTGATGAAGATTCTCAGTCATCCAGGTCAGCATACGTAGAGAAGATTGAAGCAAGGCGTCTGGACTTGTAGAGTTTTCTAGCAGACGTTTCGCTGCTCATCCAAGCAGCTCCATCAGTTCTAACTGTTTGGTGGGGAAACATGGTTTATATGTGGTTACAGACCTATGTGGGTGGGTCTGGGTAAAAAACTTTAAACAATAGCACTAAATGTTTCCATACTTACCTGTGATATTCTGGCTGACTGGGCCAGGTGTGTCTAACGACTGGCTAACTCTGGACTGGCTAACTGATGAAGCTGCTTGGATAAGCAGCGAAACGTCTTCAAGAAAACTCTACAAGTCCAGACGCCTTGCTTCAATCTTCTCTGCTTCAACAATCCACTGATATCTGTGCAAACCATGTTAACATGGTCAGGACCAGGAAGACGATCATTTCATGTGTTTATGTCTTTAAATAGTTTTAAATGTTCCAGACTCTGGTTGTTCACATCAAGCTCTCTGCTCTGTGTTTGTTTTAAATGAGGCGTGGGGACGAGGCCACTCAGAGCGTGTTGAGCCGGTTATTTTGTCTTTGTAGCTGTCAAATGTAAAAATGCAGTCTGCAGAGGTATGCTGAGCGGAAAGGAATCACTGCCATCTCACTCAGCTGGGGATATTCATCACAGCATGACAGGCAGAATTTAGAGAAAGCCGACTAAATCTGGACTGCAGAACAGCATCACAGAGAGCCCCAGAAGCTTGTCCTGCAGCACAGGTGTCAGATCACTTGTGTCTGGTCAGTGAACTGACCTTGTACCCATCGCTTCTCTGTGAAATGGGATTTTAAAGGGAAGTTTGAATCAAGGTGACAGACTTTCAATAAGGTGTTGTATGATCACTGCTGGCAGCTGCCCCAAGTCCACACCCTCGCCATCAGCTAGACATGACAGACACACCTACTTTAATCAGAGACAAAAGTGCTGAAAGCAGCACGACTCTTCTACATGATCTGATTCTGACTGACACTGACAGTACCTTTACATTATCATATTGGCTAGTCCAAAGGCAAAGGTTGGCAGACGGCCCAGTTGTAACCTTTGCAGTACCAGTCTGCGAAACAGCGTTTGAGACACACTGATTTATATCTTATCCTAATATCTTACAGCAGCCTGCTCACCTGTTATATGAATAACTTTTATCATTGTTATTCACATACTTCACAGACCTCACTCGTTTGTCACTTCAGTATAACTTCAGACCATAAGTAATAAATCATAGTTCATTGTTAGTGTGAATGCTTTAAGGGAATGTATTTTGTGTTCTTATAGTTGCAGATCAAACACTGAAGCGCAGAAGCAGTTATGACTTTCTACCTCCTCACAGTGAGTCTACGTCAGAATTATGTTGCGTTAAACTGTTTAATGAGTGATCATTCAAACATTCAAACAGAGCAATAATTAATGAAGTTTCAGGGACTTGATGTTCAGTTTTCATGTGTTTAAAGTACAGCAGTTAACGCAGCATCAGTGTGTTTTTAGCAAGAAACATATGAAGAAGCTGAACGTACATTTTGTTTCTGCAGCTCTTCCTGCTGTGTGAGATCTTAACTCCCTCTCTGATCATGCTCCATCACTGAAAGCAGTGATTTTGTTGTAAACTGTTCAGGAATTGGTTCAGTTCATTACAGACATGTGCTGATGTGTGTTTACTGTGTATATAAGTTTCATAACTTTAACAGTGGTCAGAGTGTGGAGTGGACAGAGTCTTTTTAAATGAAAGACCTGTTTGTCTCCACAGTGTCTGAGCTGAGGGTGGTTCTGCTGGGCAGCAGCTGGTCTGAGAGGAGCTCAGTGGGGAACTTCTTACTGGGAAAGAACAAGTTTTACACAGAGGAGGAGCCAGACAGCTGTGTGAGAGTCAGAGGACAGATGGGGGACAAAGACATGGTTCTCATCAACACTCCAGATCTGCTGCATCCAAACCTGTCTGCACACAGACTGACAGAGTTCATGGAGAACTGTGTGAGACTCTCTGCTCCTGGACCTCATGTATTCCTGCTGGTCCTACAGCCTGAAGACTTCACTGAGGGACACAAAGAGAGGCTCTGCAGAGTGCTGACAGGATTCAGTGATCAATCATTCAATCACTCTCTGATACTGATATCAGAGCCCAGAAAGAGGAGCTCAGGTTCCATTGAAGACTACATGAACCATCCATCACTGAGAGACATGATTCAAAGATGTAAAGATAAGCTGCTGTGGCAGAAGAAGCTGGAACAACAGCAGCTGCTCAGAGTGATGAGCGACATGGTGAAGGGGAACCATGGAGATCATGTGAGCTGTGATGGTTTTGGAGAGCCATCAAGTGGTCCTCCAACCTTCAAACAAGGAGCCACTGATGTCCAGGATCCTGTTGGAGGTACTGAGTGATGAATGCAACATGTTTGTTACAGACATGTGAGAGTGGTGTCACAGAATCATACGTAGAGAAGATTGAAGCAAGGCGTCTGGACATGTAGAGTTTTCTTGAAGACGTTTCTCTGCTCATCCAAGCAGCTTCATCAGTTCTAACTGTTTGGTGGGGAAACATGGTTTATGTGGTTACAGACCTCAATGGGTGGGTCTGAGTAAAACTTAAAAAACAATAGCACTAAATTTCCAAGAGTTTAAATTGAGGCAACTGGACTCAATGATTGTTTTTTGAAGATGTTTCGCCACTCCCCCAAGTGGCTTCTTCAGTTCTGCTTCAGTTCTCGTCTTCAAAAAGCAATCCTTGAGTCCAGTTGCCTCGATTTAAACTCTTGGAAATGACTATGACCTGGATGAATGATAACATCTACAGATAAATAGCACTAAATGTTTCCATACTTACCTGTGATGATCTGGCTGACTGGTTGACAGCCGTTTGTTCTTGCTGTGAGTCTGTGCAAACTTCCTGGGATGGATGGAATCACTGCATTGTATGTGGTAGAAAGATGATGTCTGAGGCCACCACCTCTGTTAAGGGAAGGTTTTTCCAGCTTCACATAGATGCTTCACTGACTCCTCTTTCGAACCACCTTTCCTCTCTGTCTAGGATGTGGACATTGTTGTCCTCAAAGGAGTGTCCTTTGTCTCTGAGGTGGAGGTGAACAGCTGAGTCTTGTCCTGAGGAGGTGGCTCTCCTGTGCTGAGCCATTCTTCTGTGGAGTGGTTGTTTAGTTTCTCCAATGTACAGATCAGAGCATTCCTCACTGCACTGGACTGCATATATCACATGCTGTGTTTCTCCCTGGGAGTCTGATCCTTCAGGTGAACCAGTCTCTGTCTCAGTGTTGTCATGGGTTTGAAATGGACCGGGATGTCATGGTTGTTGAAGATCCTGCGGAGTTTCTCTGATACTCCTGACACATATGGAATGGAGATGTTCTTTCTCCGCCTGGTGTTGTCCTTCTTCTTGTTGTTGGGGGGTCTTGTTCTGTGATGAGTGCCCACTTGGGGTAGCCACAGGTCTGCAGGGCCTTCCTGATGTGGTGTTGCTCCTTCTTCTTCCCCTCTGAGCTGGTTGGTGCAGTTTGTGCTCTGTGCTGCAGGGTCCTGATGACTCCCAGTTTGTGTTCCAGTGGGTGGTGTGAATCAAATAACAGGTACTGGTCCGTGTGTGTGGGTTTCACGTCCACAGCTCGGCTAGGGCGTTTAGGGAGGACGTGCACTAAGGCAGTGGATTAATTTGAATAATTAAGAAGAAAATAAAACCACTGGCAGGCGGAACTCAATGATATTTATGTTTTTACTCAAAGGTTGTGGTGCAATACAAATAAAACAGGTTTTCAAACAAAACCTCACAACCAAAAAAAATAAAACTACAAAAGTGTGAAAAGAAAATCAAGCAGGAACCCTGCTGGGGAATTAACCTTAGGGAACAGGACGATCTAAGGAGAACACAAAACTACCCAACTCGAGGGATTATCACAACTGTACAACAAACAGAAAACTACTCTAACAGAGCGAAACAATACACAAGGCACGAGGCCTCGTTGACACTCTCGTTCCATTTGGTCCACGCTCTCCCAGACAAACCAATCAGGGCGGGGGGCCGACGGTGCAGCAATTTGCATATTAAAAATCACACTCAACAAGACTCTGAGGAAAACGTCACTCACTCCCCTCCTAAGGACCTCAGGGGCCGTGACAGTGGGTTTCCTGTACACTTCCACATTGAGGCTCCTCCTCAATATGTACTGTGCAGTCCAAGAAGGCCAGATTGTTATCTTTGGTGTCCTCCTGACCTTCATTGGTCTTGATTTTGACCCAGATGTCATCCACATATCTAAACCAGTGGGTGGGGGTGGTTCCAGGAAAGGAACTCAGGGCTCTTCTCTCCACTTCTTCCATGTAGAGGTTGGCCACAATAGGAGACACATGTGATCCCATCGCAAAGCCGTGCTTCTGTCTGTAAAAGTTCCCATTGTACTGGAAGTAAGTGGTGGTCAGACAGAGGTCCAGCAGGTCACAGATGTGGTCTGGCGTGAGGTTGGTTCTCTCCTTGAGTGTGCTGTCTTGTGTGAGGCACGTCCTTACCATCTCCGTGGCTTCTGATGTAGGGATGCAAGTAAACAAGGAGGTGACATCAAATGAGACCATGGTGTCATCTGGGTCCATTCGGATCTTCTCCACCTTGTTCACAAAGTCCTGGGAGTTGTGGATGTGATGTGGTGTTACCTACTAGTGGTGTCAGGAGTTCAGCCAAGTGCTTAGCCACGTTGTGTGTGACTGAGTTTGTGCTGCTGGCGATGGGTCTGAGGGGGACTCCTTCCTTGTGTATCTTGGGGAGTCCATGCAGGCGTGGAGTGGCTTCCCCAGGATACAGTCGAAAGTAGAGCTTGCGGTTGATGATTTGGTCCTTCTCCAATTTTTGTAGGTAGGTGACTAGTTTTTTCTTGTAGTTGCCGGTGGGGTCCCTCTTCAGAGTCTCATATGTGGTGTGTCACTGAGGAGATCTGTCACTTTGGAGTGGTAGTCCTGTGTGTTGAGGACTACTGTGCATCTTCCTTTGTCTGCTGATAAGATGGTGATGTCCCGGTCCTTTTGTAGTGCAATCAGGGCCTTTGTAGAGAAGATTGAAGCAAGGCGTCTGGACTTGTAGAGTTTTCTAGAAGACGTTTCGCTGCTCATCCAAGCAGCTTCATCAGTTCTAACTGTTTGGTGGGGAAACATGGTTTATATGTGGTTACCGACCTCTGTGGGTGGGTCTGGGTAAAACTTAAAAAAAACTTACAAACAATAGCACTAAATGTTTCCATACTTACCTGTGATGTTCTGGCTGACTGGGCCAGGTGTGTCTAACGACTGGCTAACGACTATGAAACTGCCGGAGGGGGACTGGTTGACAGCCCTTTGTTCTTGCTGTGAGTATGTGCAAACTTCCTGGGAATGGATGGAATCCATTCCCAGGAAGACGCCTTGCTTCAATCTTCTCTACATATGATGACCTGGATGACTGAGAATCTTCATCAACAAATCAGGGCCTTCCTGTCATCACTGGAGAGGTTGAATGACGGTGCTTTAGCAGTGGAGAGTGTGGCTGTGACCTTCAAGCGGAGTTGTTCAGCTTCTGTGTCTGTCAGGTTGTTGTTCTTGATGGCTGACTCTGTGGCTGTGATGAGGCCCACCACTGGAATCTGCTCTGGAGAGATGGCAAAGTTGAGTTCTTTGGCCAACACTTCTTTTTCCAGCTGGCTCAGTTGTCTGTGTGAAAGGTTCTTTACCCATTTGTCCTGGGTGTCCTGCTGTGGCGGTGAGTGGTCTTCCCTCCTCCATGTGTGTAGGTTAGCTGCCATGTTTCCCCACCAAACAGTTAGAACTGATGAAGCGGCTTGGATGAGCAGCGAAACGTCTTCAAGAAAACTCTACATGTCCAGACGCCTTGCTTCAATCTTCTCTACGTATGATGACCTGGATGACTGAGAATCTTCATCAACACAGAATCATACTGTGCTGACATCTGTCCCTTCTTGACATAACTGTCTTTATTACAGGGACAGCCATGTCAGGAAGTCGAGCTTCAAACAGCTTTAAGTCAGATATATGTGATTAATCAAGATTTATATTTTAATGAACAGGATGCTGCAGATGTTTTTGTTTGTTTGTTTGTTGCAGATGGATTCAGAATCATCTTGTTTGGAAAAAGTGACGACAGAAAAACAACACTAGGAAACATGATCACTGGGAAAAAGGAGTTTCATGTCCCAAGATTGTTTGCACAAAAACAGTGTGTAGCTGCCAGTGGAGAGTTGAACCAGAAACCTGTGACAGTGGTGAAAACTCCAGATGTCTTCAGTCTGTCTGTGGGAACACTGAGAGAGGAGATGAAGAGCAGTTTGAGTCTCTGTCCTCCTGGTCCAAATGTCCTGCTGCTGTTGGCGAGACCTTCAGAGTTCAGTGAAGAGGACAGAAAAACCCTGAAGTTCATCCTGAGTCTGTTTGGTCCACATGTCTTCAACCACTGCATGGTCATCCTGACACATGAGGAGAGACTCAATGAGGCTCTGAGACAACTCATCCAAGACTGCAGACAAAGACAGCTCAATGTAGATAAAAAGGAAGAGTTAATGCAGAGAATGGAGGACATAGTCACAGACAACAGAGGAAGAAGTCTGACATTAACTGAAGAGGACAATGTTGTAATACCCTTTAACAGTTCTAAACCTGCTCTGAACCTGGTTCTGTGTGGGAGCAGAGCAGCAGAGAAGACCTCAGCAGCCAAACTTATTCTGGGACGAGGACGGTTTGGTCCTCCAGCCAGCTCCTCAGAGACTGTTAGACATCAGGCAGAGGTGTGTGGACGTTGGGTGTCCCTGCTGCAGCTGCCTGCCTTGCATAGAAAAGCTCAGGAGGCAGTGATGGAGGAATCCTTCAGGTGTGTCTCCCTCTGTGATCCTGAGGGCGTCCATGCCTTCATCCTGGTCCTACCTGTGGCTCCCCTAACTGATGAAGACAAGGCAGAGTTACAGATCATCCAGAAGACATTCAGCTCTCGAGTCAATGACTTCACCATCATTCTGTTCACTGTGGACTCAGATCCTACACATCCAGCTGTGGTTAACTTTGTAGAAAAAGATGAAGACATTCAGAGGTTACGTCAGAGTTTTGGAGGAAGATCTGCTGTTTTAAATCTGAAAGACCAGCAGCAGATCAGACAGCTGTTGGACACTGTGGACAGCATGAGACCATCTCACCATGAACCATGCTGCTACACAACATCAACATTTTTACATGCCCAGATGGACAAAGTCCTACAACAAGAGGAACACATCAACAGACAACAGAGAGAACTCGAGGAGCTGAAAAAGAACAAAATCACATGTGAGTGTTTGGATTTATAATATTATTATTAAATTATTACTCTTTTAATGCTCATGTCTACATTACAGTCTTAGGCCTTCTGCATATTGCAGCACCTGTGAACCTAACTCAAGACATTTGGTGATATAATTTGCCATGGATAATATATAATTGGCCTTCAAATGATAAATACAAATTTAAAAAATCATCATTAATCAAAGTGTGTCTATTCTGTGTTACACTCACAGCTGATGCAGAGCAGCAGAGCTCAGAGAGTCTCAGGATCGTGCTGATCGGGAAGACTGGCAACGGAAAGAGTTCTTCAGGAAACACCATTCTGGGAAGGAGAGAGTTTAAAGCTCAACCAAGTCAAACATCAGTCACTAAATATTGTCGGAAAGCACAGAGTGAGGTGGACGGTCGTCCTGTTGTTGTGGTCGACACTCCTGGTCTGTTTGACACCTGTTTGTCCCAGGACCAAGTTTATGAGGAGATGGTGAAATGTATCAGTCTGCTGGCTCCAGGACCACATGTCTTCCTGCTGGTGTTACAGATCGGAAGACTCACAGCAGAGGACAAGGAAACAATAAAATTTATCAAGGAAGGATTTGGAAAGAATTCAGAGAAGTTCACCATCATTATGTTCACAAGAGGAGATGAACTGGAAAACGAGATGTCCATTGAAAGTTATATTGAACAGCAATGTGATGGTTCCTTTAAGAAGCTGATCAGTGACTGTGGAGGAAGATACCATGTGTTCAATAACAAAGATAAAAAGAACCAGACACAGGTCAGAGAGCTGATAACAAAGATCGACACCATGCTGAAGGAAAATGGAGGCAGCTGCTTCACCAATGAGATGCTGCAAGAGGCCGAAGCAGCCATAAAGAAAGAAATGCAGAGAATCCTGGAGGAGAAGGAGGAAGAGATGAAGAGAGAGAGGGAGGAGCTAGAAAGAAAACACGAGGAGCAAATGAAAGAAATGAAAGAAAGAGTGGAAAGAGAGAGAGAAGACATGGAAAAGGAGAGAAGACTGAGAGAAAAACAACTGGAGGAAATGAAAGAAAAGATCAACAAAGAACATAAGCAGAGAAAGAAAGAGCAGAAGGAGAGAGAAGAAGACGACGGGAGGAAGAGACGACAGGAAGAAACTCAAAGAGAAGAGTGGAGACGAAAACTTGAAGATTTAGAGAAAAGGATAAAATCAGAATCCAAAGAAAAAGAAACAATTGATAAGAAGTTGGTGGAGAGCAGAGAGGAGATGAGGAAGCAGCGAGAGGCCTGGGAGAAGTTAAGAAAGGAGTGGTGGGAGAAACGACACCATGAAGCACAACAGAGCCGAGAGGTGGATGGAAGAAAACTGAAGAAACTCCAAGAAGAGTTTGACCAAGAAAAAGAAAAGAACGAAAAGAAAAGAAAAGAAGATCAACTAAGAAGAGAGGAAGAAGAAAGAGAAAGAGCAGAGTTAGAGCAAAAGTATAAGAGAACAATGGAGGACATGAAGACAAAATATGAAGTGGAGGCCAGAAAACAAGCTGAAGAGTTCAACGTGTTCAAAGACAAAACAGAGGAAGACTTTGCAGCTCTGCTAGAAAAACACATGAGGGAAGTGGAGGACCTGCAGCAACAGCATGAAGAAAACATGCAGCAGAAGCAGGGAGAATATGAAAGATTAAAAATGTCAGAAAAAAGTCTGAAGCAACAAATGGATGAACTGCAGGACCAACATAAAGCAGAGATGTCAGAGTTAGTTCTAGAACTGCTGAGTCAAAAGAAAAAAAACAGGAAAAAAATAAAGAAAATGGAGGAATCACACAGAAAACAGGTGGAGCGAGTTAAAAATGACATTTTAGCAGAAAACAAGAGAGAAGAGAGAAAAAGTATGGATGCATTAAAGAAGAAACAAGAAGAAGAAATTGAAGAGTTGCTGAGGAAAATAAAGACACGAAACAAAGACGACCCAAGAGCAGAAAAGAGGAAGCTGTCCCTGAAACAAGAGCAAGAAATGAATGAGTTAAAACTACAACTGTTGGCTCAAGTTCATCAAAAACAGAAGGAACAAGTGTCCACATTACAGAAAGAACAAGAGCAGGAACTGAACAAATTCAAACAAACACTTCTGGATGAAAACAAAAAAAAACAGAAAAACCAACTGGATGAACTGCAGAGGAGACATGAACGAGAAATGAATGAGCTGAGACAGAAAGCTGGGACCCAAGAAGGAGACAGTGAAGAGGAGGAGCTGGAGGAACTGCAGAGGAGACATGAAGAAGAAATGAAAGAGCTGAAAGTGAAGCTTCTGTCTCTGGATAAAACAAAGTCCTGCCGTGTTGCATGAGTGAACCTGAGCTGCCTTATCAGACAACACCACACATCAATCCTCCAACATTTGATCAGAAATCCTCACCAGAAAAACGACCCAGGGGGTCAAGTGCCCAGGCTTTCAAAACAAAAACAGATAGCGTTATAAACAAGCTTCTGACACGGAAGCAGTCAGAAGCTGCTCCTCCGTATTAAGCTCCATTATTGGTGTTGTGATGAGTACATCAGCAGAAAAAAACAATCAAATGCTCCGGTTATGCAAATGTTGAGAGACAATCACTAAAAAAACCTAAGTACTGTAGGCCTCCTGCTAATTCTGAATCAGACTGGTGTCACTTCAGAATGTGGCCCAGAAATGTCTATATCATGATCATGTGAAACATCAACAAAAACCCGTAGTTCTAGTTGTTTTCTGTGACGCTCTGTCTCACTGTAAAATGTGAACATTGAAGTAGCTGTTAACTCATATTAGCATTTATGGTTAAAAATATGCACCGATCCAGTACTTCTTGTAGGTCGTCTTGTGAACGCCAGTCGACTCCATTCCTGAACACACAAGTCATGTAGTGTTCAGGTCCACTTCATGTGGTCCTGATCAACGTGCAGCTTCATGAGGACTTAAACAGCAGCTTAACAGGTTTAGACCAAAGTCCAGAGTCTGGATCTGGATAGATTTCTGAACAAAATGTGAGGTTTATATGAAGGACAGTGGAAGAGCATGGGGTAAAGACAAACGGCAGGACAAAGCTCCTGCCAGATGTGTTCTCTGTATCTAACTGTATCTAGTGATGGGTTTTCAAGGCTTTGTTAAAGCTTCGACACCTGATTTAAGAAATGGTTCATTGCTTGAGGCTCTAATGACACAGTGCTCGAGTAGGACATCTAGTGGTGAATAAAATGAAAATGATTGGTTCATGGATTGTTTGGGATTTGATTTGGGTCTCATTCGACTACACTGCATGGTTGAATGGTTTCAGGCTGACACAATAAAATACATATATTAAATTTTCAGTTTCACTGAAAAAAATTGTTATGCAAAGTTACATTTGAAGTGCATAAATAATAATCCGGGCTAATCAAACATCATGATTAATCCGATTCAAATTTTTAACACAATTTGAATCACAAACGGAACTAATCACATGACTCGTATGCCGTTCGAAGCACTCAACTCAGAGCTGGCTCTGACTTAACTACTTTGAATGTTACTGAAGTGGTTCAAACGTCACTAGTCACGTGACCGAAGCAAGCCTCGGGCCGGCACAGTGGTTCGAAACAATTGCTTCTTGAGCTACCGCTCATGTGGATAACAACACTTGTCTTTGTTTCTCTTCTGTGTACAGACAGATGTAAAACATATATGTAAAAAATATCACTCAGAAATGTTAAATCTGTCCCGTCACCATGATTCTACCCTTACAGTGGCCCTGTGTGCGCCCAGCTCCCGCTGCTTCAGGACACCCGGACACCCACAGCTGCAGCCGCTCCCTCTGACCTCTCCTCCTTTCTTGCTGCCTGCTGCTTCATTCTCTACACCTGTAGATAATCTCTGACTGGGCAGGCAGGCTGGTTCTAAAGTCGGAGCACAGAGTGAGGTGGACGGTCGTCCTGTTGTTGTGGTCGACACTCCTGGTCTGTTTGACACCAGTTTGTCCCATGAAGAGGTTAATGAGGAGATGGTGAAATGTATCAGTCTGCTGGCTCCAGGACCACATGTCTTCCTGCTGGTGGTACAGATCGGAAGATTCACAGCAGAGGAGAAGGAGACATTAAAACTCATCAAAGAGGCGTTTGGAAAGAATTCAGATAAGTTCACCATCATTCTGTTCACAAGAGGAGATGATCTGGAAAATGATGAGATGTCCTTTGAAAGTTATATCTCAAAATGTGATGATTCCTTTAAGAAGCTGATCAGTGACTGTGGAGGAAGATACCATGTGTTCAATAACTATGATGAAAACAACCAGACACAGGTCAGAGAGCTGATAACAAAGATCGACACCATGCTGAAGGAAAATGGAGGCAGCTGCTTCACCAATGAGAATACAGAGTGGAGACGGAAACTTGAAGATTTGCTGGAAAAAATCAAATCAAAGAAAGAGAAACAATTGATCAGAAGTTGGTGGAGAGCAGAGAGGAGATGAGAAAGCAGCAAGAGGCCTGGGAGAAGAAAAGTAAGGAGTGGTGGGAGAAACGACACCATGAAGAACAAATGGAAGAAAATAGACCGAGAAAACTCCAAGAAGAGTTTGACCAAGAAAAAGAGGAGAAAGAAAGAAAGAAAAGAAAAGAAGATCAACTAAGAAGAGAAGAAGAAGAAAGAGAAAGAATAGAGTTAGAGCAAAAGTATAAGAGAACAATGGAGGACATGAAGACAAAATATGAAGTGGAGGCCAGAAAACAAGCTGAAGAGTTCAACGAGTTCAGACAGCCATCTGACAGTGTCTGTAAGCTCATGGAACCTGATCCACATCAGTTTATTTCATTTCATAATTTAGATTCATGGTCCAGAAATAACACGGTGATAATTATGCATCTCTGTTGGAGAGCTGTGTTTCAGTTCATTGTATTATTATTTGAGTTTTATTATTTTGAAAGTCAAATGATGTGTTTTCTTGTTGACGTGACTTCCTGTAGTCTCGCGAGCTCTCGTGCACGGGAGAAGACAGGAGCGGGAGAATGAAAATGGCGCGAGAGGAGCGCTAGTACTGCTGTTTGGAGTGGAGATGGAGGAGCTGCGGGCTAAGATGGAGGAGGTCCTGGTCACTGAGCCGTGGATGCTCTCAACCTACCGCCCTGTGTTCCGGAAGATGGAGGAGTTACCACTCCCTCCTCGCCTGTTCCTGCTTCAGCTGGCAGGTCGACGATGCCGCCCCCAGCTCATCTCTCCCTGGGTGTTCCCTCAGAGGCCGATGGCTCCGTTCAACCCAGAGGGGCAGGTCTTCCCGCTCCGTCAGAGGGCGGACTCCGGACGGCGTCGCTCCTCCCCGCTCTGTCAGAGGGCGGACTCCAGATAACGTCACCTCCTCCTGCACCACCCGAGGGTGGGTGTTTCCACGGATTTATCTGCCGCGAGCTTTTGGATTTTTTATACCTTGGAACATTAGCAGCATTGACACTGACTGTAGGGGTGTCTTTCCTCAACGCTAAAGGGGCTTCGGCCCTGGTTTCCAGCCCAGGCCCTGATGAACCCTCAGCTCCGGACCCAGCTGGCCCCGACGCCGGTGGTTCTTCGCCTCTGGTCTCCAGTCCCGACACCGGTGGGCCTCCCTCAGTTCTGGCCTCCTGTCCGGACCCCGGAGGGTCCTCGTCCTCGGCTCTGGCTTCCTGTCCGGACCCCGGAGGGTCCTCGTCCTCGGCTCTGGCTTCCTGTCCGGACCCAGGAGGGTCCGCAGCCTCGTCCTCGCCGGCTTTCTGCCCAGACCCCGGAGGGTCCGCAGCCTCGTCGGCGCTGGTGTTCTGCCCGGACCCCGGAGGGTCCGCAGCCTCGTCGGCGCTGGTGTTCTGCCCGGACCCCGGAGGGTCCGCAGTCTCGTCCTCACTGGTCTTCCGCCCGGACCCAGGAGGGTCCGCATCTCCATTGATGGTGGTCTTCTGCCCAGACCCTGGAGGGTCCGCGTCTCCATCTCTGGTGGTCTTCCGCCCGGACCCAGGAGGGTCCGTGTCTCCATCTCTGGTGGTCTTTCGGTCTTCGGGGGGGGGTACTGTCATGAGCCAGGGTTTTGGCTCCTTGTTTTGTTGTTATATTGTTTAGTTTGTTATTTAGTTTCCTGTGTATTTCTTTTTTCTGCTCCTCCTCAGTCCTTCCCTCTCTCCTTCTGTTCCTCCTCCCTGATTACCTGCTCCTCCCTAATTGTGTTCACCTGTGTCATCTCTCCTCTTTGTAAGCCCTGTGCTTTCCCTTTGTCTTTGTCAGTTCTTCCCCCATGTGAACCCTGTGTGAACCCCCTGCCTTCCATCAGGTTTGGTTTTGTTTTTGACCTCCTTTCTTTTGTGTTTATTTGTACTTTTATTTTTGCATTTTTGACTGGCACTGTTTTCAGTAGCCCTCCTTAAGTTCACCTGCTCCTCTGGTCTTTGTTTTGTAGTTTAGGTTACGAGGTGGTAGGAACTCCCTGAGCAAGGTTAACATTTCTGTTCACTGAGCTCCAGCACCAACAGACCACAAAGCACGCTAGCTACACTTGAACTAGATTATAGTGGACGAGTGCGCTCAAATCTCAGAGACTAAAGCTTTACTGACCCGGGTCAGAACATTCTCTGTTGCCTTGTAGGGCTGCAACTAATGACTGTTTATATAGTCGACTAGTAATCAACTACTTTGTCCGTGTGTCCGTGTGTCCGTGTGTGTCCGCCCGCCACCCACGAGCCACAGAATCATTCTCTGCTGCAAATACGTTACACTTCAACTTTATGAACATGATGTCCTTACATGACAGCGCAGAGAAGAGAGAGGGAGAGACGTAACTTCTAATATAATATTCTTTGGAGCCGTTTTGCCTCAGAGCACACAAGCTTCATAAACAGGCCTGCAACGGGTTAAAGTGCATTTATTAGCTGTGTCCCAATTCAGGGTCTGCATCCTACACACCCTATGTGGTCTCAGTAGGATCCTTAACCAATGGTAAAAGGGACGGTCTAGACTTCGGAGCACTTCCTGATTGCGGCATGACGTCATAACTTTTACCCCCCAACCCCGGGAAAAACAAAAGCGGACAGACGACACAACACGGACTACACAACCAACGACACAGCAGACAAGCGACACAACAGACTAAAACAAAACAGCAAGCAAATGAGGCAGCAGACGATGGAAATTTTGCATTTTTAAAAAAAAATGTATTTGTTGCCAGAGGAAGAGGAGAGACGGCTCTGGCAGCAGCGAAATCGGCGCCAGCTCATTTTTTTCCGGCTAGGAGAGCTCAGTGTGGAGGTAACGTTCACCTGCTGTTTAAACCCATATTATTGATCATAATTAATATAACAGCTACTGAGCAGACGCTAGCTATAACCAGTAGACTGACAAATATGGTTACATTTAGTAGTTATTTATATTTTATTCATTTTTAAGACTTGATACAGGGATAAGTTTGTAATTTTAATGCTTTGAATTGATTAGTTAAATGTGTTAGAACCCTGTAAATAACACTGACTTAAATCACTGCTTTACTTTTGTGTCATTAATCATCAGAAGCCAAAGTAAATAAAGCATTATTGGTCTGAACTGTTAACATTCACTAGAATCAGCTAGAATCACTTCCTGATTTTATTGTTATTTTTTCATATAAAACATTTTATGTAATTTTCTGAATAAACACCTGTAAAGGGATTCTTTAGCATTTTAATAAACAGTTGTGGTCATTATTCAAGTTGATTAGAAACCGAGCCCAGGCCCTGTCCCATAGTATTAACCACTTCAGTTTTTTAACTACGTGGGACCTGGGTTACACCATCATGACCACAACAAAGAGGGACAATCTGTTTAGTGATGGGTGATCGAGGCTTTGTTGAAGCCTCCACACCTGATTCAAGAAATGGTTCATTACTCGAGGCTTCAGTGACACGGTGCTCGAGTAGGACATCTAGTGGAGAATGAAGTGAATTGCACTGTGTGTTGTTGGTTGATGGATTCTTTGGGATTTGACTGCCCATGCACGTCTCGTTCGACTACAGGTTTCACTGGTTTCATGCTTCTACAATACATATGTGAAAGAAACAGTTATTAGCATTACACTGATATATTGCAGCATTATACTCATCCTGACACAATGTGCTTGTGTAACGTTTGATGAGTTTTTGAGAGATAAAGGTTTTTGATAAAAGTGTGTGTGATCTATATCTTATCTATCTAACTTACTAATATATTATGTAATAAATGTATTGCTATATACTGAAATATCTACACTTACTCTCAAACACCTACAAACATCTGACCTACAGGCTGTAAGTAGAGGATTGAGTGCAGGTGAGAGCTCCTTCCTCCGCTCACCTGTGCTCAGTGTGTATCTGCAGGTTCAGCATGGGTCTGAGGAGGACAGCTCATTCTGGAGTATGTGACTGTGTGAACGGGGTCTGAGACTCACCACAGAGCCAGAATGGATGATGGGACGATGAGGGGTGGAGGTGAAGCTGGAGCTGTGTAGGAGCTGGTTAATGACACCATGTGACTGTGTGCAGCAGGGTCATCACCTGTGACGTGTGTTGCTCCGCCCACTCTGCTGAGAAGAGGTGGTGTCAGTGTCCTCGGTGTGAGCAGCTAGTGAACATGGAGAACAGAGAGCAGTGAGGACTGCACAGGGTGAGTAACCTTCATTTATATTGATCTCTAAATCAATACATGTCTGAGTGATGAAGACACATCAGTGTGAGCTGGTTGGTGATTGTTCCAGCTGTTTAAACATGGAGACAGTTACAGTTCATCAGCACATCAGACTGCAGATATATATTCATCTGGTTTGAAATGTGTTGACGTGGTAACAGAGCGTTTTACCTTCACTCACAGAACAGTCTTCTTTAACATTTTCAGTGTTCTGATTTGTACAAAGTAAAGCAGATCAATCTTTGATCAGGGTCCAGGTCCAGAGTGAAGATGAACTGTAGAGATAAGCTCTCATTGATTGCAGCAATAATATGACAATAAGAACGTCCATCAGTAAAATAAGTTAATGTTCAAACTGTAATGAAACACATGGTGAAGAACAGTGACTGCTGACACTGCACAGTGTGTTCATCTGTGGTGTCTCAGTGTCTGTGTGGTTTGTAGTGATCAGGCTCTGCTGGATGAATCTGACAGTTGAATAATCTCTAATATTAAAGTCATGTTTTCTTCCTTCAAGCTGAATTCATCTGAACGGACTTCTCTCAGTGACACTATGGCAGCATGTGGTGAGTCCATCCACTCTGTGCACTGACAGTAAATGTACTGATGTGTTTGATGTTAGCTGCTCAACACACACACACACACACACACACACACTGTTCCTGCTCCTGTTCAGGATCAGGTTGAAACAGCCTTCAGACCTTTGAGCTGCAGCTGTTACATGAATCTGAGCAGGTTTCAGTCTGTAGTTAATGACTAACTGACTCAGCACAGATGTTAAGGTCTGGGGACTGGGGTGGCCATCCCAGAACATGGTACTTGTGCTTCAGCATGAATTCCTGTCAAGAATCTGACACTGAGAGGAATTCATGTGGCCTAACCCTAACTTTAGGAAGGTCTCCAGTACCTGTGCTAGCCACACAGCCCCAGAACATAATGGACCCCTCACCAAGTGTCATGGTAGGCTATAGGTTCCTCTCATGGAGTTCAGTGTGTGTGTTTTACAACATGCATACCTCCTCTGGTTGTGACCAAATAACTGTCTTAGTCTCATCTGAGCAGTCTTTCTTTCCAGAATGCTTCTTTCTTGTCCAGATGTGCTTTTGCATACCTCAGGTGACTCTTCTTGTGATGAAAACACAGGAAAGGCCTTTTACACATCACCCTTCCAGTGAGCTTTTCCTGGCACAAAGTACACTGGATTGTGGAACGATGAACATCCATCAGCAGCCAGATGTTCTGGTAGTTCTCTGGAGGTGGTCTGTGCCTCTCCTGTATTCGTTTCGGCCATCCACACCTTTCATTTACAGTGACTGCTCCTGTGACCTTCCATTTCTGCACTACATTTCTGACAGTGGAGTCAGACTGTCCAGACCTTCCAGATCATTTCTTGTACCCTCCTCCTAATTCATAATAATGAATTATCTTAGTTTTAGGTCAGTGGAGAGCTGTTCAGAGGCCCCATGTTTCCACTCTCTAAGAAAGAACCTAGGACAAGCACAGCCTGCAGTTACCTTTGTCAAACAGCCTTTCCATGACTGATTCCACCTGTCTCACTGAAGATCTAACGAGCCAAACAAAGCATTTTTGTGCTTCAACCTGTCATCTATAAATCCCTACAGGTCTTGAAATGAGTGTGATTGAAAGGGTGCCCAGATTTATGCACATGCCTATTTTTGTTTAAATGCACATAAAAATGTTTCTGTTGGACCAATAAAAGTTATTTCTCTACTGAAATGTTTCTGTTTCCATAAGATATAACGTATGTAAAAATGAAGTTGCTTCTTCCAAAGCTCAGCAGGTGACAAACTGATGCAGTGACTTTCCTTAGGGGTGCCTTTTGCATAAGACTGTATGCTAATATGATGATACGGTCATTTCTCTTGTAAACATGTGTTTGTTGTACGTCTCTGTAAATGAGAGGAGAGGAGACAGTGATGGCCCGCAATGCTGCTTGCAGCCTTAATTTGAATGATGTTTTTCTGTGTCCCCACAGACTCAGAGGACAGAAAATCTGTGAAGCGCAGCAGCAGCTATGAACTCCTGCCTCCATACAGTGAGTTTTGGAAGACTGGATTGTTTTTAATTCATTAACAGCAATTAATTTGAGAAGAGGTTCAACAAGGCTGTGATTTGATACACATGATATTACACAGCAGTCCTTCAAATCTCATTCTGACGTGGACATGAAGGCACAGACGGTTTTTTCCACAGGACAGTGTACAGAAGAACAGAGGCTTCAGGTGTTACAGTAAACTGTGAACATGTAAAGATGGTAACTGACAATGATAAAGCAGAGTAACAATAACATATTCAAAAATAACCCTGACTATATGAAATTATGAGTCCACTGAGAGATTATTTCCTATGATGCTTTAGATCTTTGATCCCTGGATTAACTCTTTCTGTGTTCATTTGTCTCCACAGTGTCTGAGCTGAGGGTGGTTCTGCTGGGCAGCAGCTGGTCTGAGAGGAGCTCAGTGGGGAACTTCTTACTGGGAAAGAACAAGTTTTACACAGAGGAGGAACCAGACAGCTGTGTGAGAGTCAGAGGACAGATGGGGGACAAAGACATGGTTCTCATCAACACTCCAGATCTGCTGCATCCAAACATGTCTGCACACAGACACATGGAGTTCATAGAGAACTGTGTGAGACTCTCTGCTCCTGGACCTCATGTGTTCCTGCTGCTCCTACAGCCTGAAGACTTCACTGAGGGACACAAAGAGAGGCTCTGCAGAGTGCTGACACGATTCAGTGATCAATCATTCAATCACTCTCTGATACTGATATCAGAGCCCACAGAGGAGAGCTCAGCTTTGATGGAAGAGTTCCTGAAGAGTCCTGCATTAAAAGACCTGATCAGAAAATGTAGAAACAGATATCTGAGGAGGAGGGACACTGAACATGAAGAGCTGCTGACACGTTTGGGTCAAATAGTGAAGGAGAACAATGGAGAACATCTGAGCTGTGAAATATTCCACGATGCAGTTGAGGCTCCTTTATCAGCTGATGATCAGAGCCCAGCTGCTGGTAAGTGCTGCAACAGAAGAAGAAAAATAAACCTGAGTCATATACATGTTGTTAGTGATGTTAATGATGTCATGTTTTTACAGATCATACAATTAAATACACCACTCTACAAGGCTCCCTCTCTACAACAAACTCTTCATCTCAATCCTTCTATCCATTAATAAATGCTGCTGGCCTGTATCCGAGAAGAGTTGTAGGCCTGACCAGCCTTCTAATGGGTACCAGTCTATCTCAGGGCAACCCTTCATCTCACAGTAAGTAAATTAATTCACAGCTAAAACTGAAACATGTATGTAAATGTATTATACAACCTTTCTTGATAAATCTCACTGTACAAACTGTTTAAGATCCCATGTTCCAATTTACACCTGTTTGATTACAGCAAATACACCATGCTGTTAATAAATAATAAAATATCAAGATTTTTTTGTTTAATAATCGTCTTCTCTCTGCTGTGTTACAGTGTCTGCACTCAGGATCGTGCTGTTCGGGAAAAGTGAGGAAAAAAAGACTAAACTTGGTAACTTCATCGTTGGACACGACAGTTTTCAGGGTCACAAAGAGTCGTCACAGTGTTTGTCCTCTGGAGTAGAGTGGAGAGGAAAACCTGTAACAGTGGTGAAAACTGCAGACATGTTCAGACTGTCTGAGGAGATCATGAAAAAAGAAGTGAAGACCTGTGTGAGTCTCTGTCCTCCTGGACCAAATGTCCTGCTGCTGTTAGTGAAACCTTCAGAGTTCAGTGAAGAGGACAGAAAAACCCTGAAGTTCATCCTGAGTCTGTTTGGTCCACATGTCTTCAACCACTGCATGGTCATCCTGACACATGAGGAGGGAGAGAACGAGGCTCTGAGACAACTCATCCAAGACTGCAGACAAAGACAGCTCAGAATCAATGTGGATAAAAAGGATCAGTCCAAGCATGAAGAGTTAATGCAGAGAATGGAGGACATAGTGACAGACAACAGAGGAGGAAGTCTGACAGTGAAGAAAGACTCCAAACCTGCTCTGAACCTGGTTCTGTGTGGGAGCAGAGCAGCAGAGAAGACCTCAGCAGCAGAGGCCATTTTAGGTCAGACAGAGCTTCATTCAGTCTGCAGCTCCTCAGAGACTGTTGGACATCAGGCAGAGGTGTGTGGACGTCGGGTGTCCCTGCTGCAGCTGCCTGCCTTGCATGGAAAAGCTCAGGAGGCAGTGATGGAGGAATCCTTCAGGTGTGTCTCCCTCTGTGATCCTGAGGGCGTCCATGCCTTCATCCTGGTCCTGCCTGTGGCTCCCCTCACTGATGAAGACAAGGCAGAGTTACAGGTCATCCAGAAGACATTCAGCTCTCGAGTCAATGACTTCACCATCATCCTGATCACTGTGGACTCAGATCCTACACATCCAGCTGTGGATAACTTTGTAGAAAAAGATGAAGACATTCAGAGGTTACGTCAGAGTTTTGGAGGAAGATCTGCTGTTTTAAATCTGAAAGACCAGCAGCAGCTCAGACAGCTGTTGAACACTGTGGACAGCATGAGACTCAGAGACAAACTCAGCAGCTACACAATGAAAACATTTCTGTTTAGCAAAGTGGATGAAACTTGTAAACTTCAGGCTGAACTTCAGCAGCTGAAAACAAAGGCAGGGCTCACTGGTACGTTTGTTTTTGGTTTATTATTGGTCCTCAGAGTGCTGTCCTCTGTCTCCTTTATGATGAGTTTGTGTGTTCCTGTTTCACAGCTGATGCAGAGCAGCAGAGCTCAGAGAGTCTCAGGATCGTGCTGATCGGGAAGACTGGCAACGGAAAGAGTTCTTCAGGAAACACCATTCTGGGAAGGAGAGAGTTTAAAGCTGAATCCAGTCAAACATCAGTCACTAAATATTGTCAGAAAACACGGAGTGAGGTGGACGGTCGTCCTGCTGTTGTGGTCGACACTCCTGGTCTGTTTGACACCAGTTTGTCCCATGAAGAGGTTTATGAGGAGATGGTGAAATGTATCAGTCTGCTGGCTCCAGGACCACATGTCTTCCTGCTGGTGGTACAGATCGGAAGACTCACAGCAGAGGAGAAGGAGACATTAAAACTCATCAAGAAATATTTTGGAAAGAATTCAGAGAAGTTCACCATCATTCTGTTCACTGGAGGAGATGATCTGGAAAATGATGAGATGTCCATTGAAGATTATATCTCAAATAAATGTGATGGTTCCTTTAAGAAGCTGATCAGTGACTGTGGAGGAAGATACCATGTGTTCAATAACAGAGATAAAAACAACCAGACACAGGTCAGAGAGCTGATAACAAAGATCGACACCATGCTGAAGGAAAATGGAGGCAGCTGCTTCACCAATGAGATGCTGCAAGAGGCCGAAGCAGCCATAAAGAAAGAAATGCAGAGAATCCTGAAGGAGAAGGAGGAAGAGATGAAGAGAGAGAGGGAGGAGCTAGAAAGAAAACATGAGGAGGAAATGATAGAAATGAAAAGAAGAGTGGAAAGAGAGAGAGAAGACATGGAAAAGGAGAGAAGACTGAGAGAAAAACAACTGGAGGAAATGGAAGAAAAGATCAACAAAGAACATGAGCAGAGAAAGAAAGAGCGGAAGGAGAGAGAAGAAGAAGACAAGAGGAAGAGACGACAGGAAGAAACTCAAAGAGAAGAGTGGAGACGAAAACTTGAAGATTTAGAGAAAAGGATAAAATCAGAATCCAAAGAAAAAGAAACAATTGATAAGAAGTTGGTGGAGAGCAGAGAGGAGATGAGGAAGCAGCGAGAGGCCTGGGAGAAGGAAAGAAAGGAGTGGTGGGAGAAACGACAACATGAAGAACAAATGGAAGAAAACAGACTGAGAAAACTCCAAGAAGTGTTTGACCAAGAAAAAGAAAAAATTGAAATGAAAAGAAAAGAAGAACAACTAAGAAGAGAAGAAGAAGAAAGAGAAAGAACAGAGTTAGAGCAAAAGTATAAGAGAGCAATGGAGGACATGAAGACAAAATATGAAGTGGAGGCCAGAAAACAAGCTGAAGAGTTCAACGAGTTCAGACAGAAATATGACAAAAAGTTTCAAGAGCTGCTGAAAAGACATGAAGAAGAACTGAAGGAAGCAGAAGGAAAAACACAGGAAAAAGAAAAACAGATTAAGAACATAAAGAAAAGACATAAAGAAGAACTGAAGGAAGCAGAAGGAAAAACACAGGGAAAAGAAAAACAGATTAAGAACATAATGAAAAGACATGAAGAAGAACTGAATTCATTTTGGGATTTGGGAATCATAAAAATCAAAAAACCCAAAGCATTTCAGTAGATTTGTGACTCCTCTCTCTGCCGGCCTTGCAGCCTCAGTGACTCACAGATATGAAGAAACATTTCATTTCATTCCATCTGTATTTTCAGAGCTCAGCACTGTGAGCTGTTTATCTGTCCAGAAGCTGCCGTCTGTGCTCTGAAGAGTGACTCAGACCACAGTGACCTCTTGTGGTTGTATGACCAAGTGCATGCAGGTCTGGGACTCATCTCCATGGTAACCAAGATAATAATAACACATACTACTAAATTGCATTACAACCAATATTTGTTCACTGAAGCAAATTACTGTAAATCACCTAAATGTTGAATGTATTCAGATGCTGGATGCAAAGCTTCATTCACAGGACTCAGAGCAACAAGAGGGACAAACACACATCAGTCATTAATAATCAGAGGGAGACTCAGACCAGCTGAAACCTCAGCCTGTTAAAACATGATCACTGAAAGCCACTGGACACTAATATAACTGAGCTCTCCCTGAAACTCGCTTGGTTTCTGTTCTCCCTGGGTTCCTGTAGGTTCCTGTAGGTTCCTTGTTTGAAATGTTTCTCTATTTTTTAACATTCAGGACAAGTTCAATAAGTGTCATTACAATTGTTAATCAGTGGAATGTTTTGTTGGTTTTTCATGATTTAGTTTAGTATTTTGTGGGTTTGGGTTTTGTTCTTTCAATAAAACTCACCTGGAAGCTGAATCCTTTGCCTGCGCCTTGAGTCCTCTCTACCAGCTGACAGTGTCTGTGAGCTCATGGAACCTGATCCACATCAGTTTATTTCATTTCATAATTTAAATTCATGGTCCAGAAATAACACGCTGATAATGATGCATCTCTGTTGGAGAGCTGTGTTTCAGTTCATTATATTAGTATTTGACTTTTATTATTTTGAAAGTCAAATGATGTTTTTTCTTGTTGACGTGACTTCCTGTAGTCTCGCGAGCTCTCGTGCACGGGAGAAGACAGGAGCGGGAGAATGAAAATGGCGCGAGAGGAGCGCTAGTTCTGCTGTTTGGAGTTAAAGCTTCTTTTTCTGGGTTTGTCACCGGTCAGACTTTACTCACACTGTTGTTAATTAACTCGACACGGACTGTTTATTCCACCTGGAAGACTTTTTTCCAGACGGTTTCCCAGAGAGACAGCTGCTAGCTTAAATAGCTAATAGCGCTAGCTGCCTGCTGCGCCGGAGGACCTGAGGACCTGAGGTGCTTGGAGGGCTGGACGACCGGACCGCTGCGGTGTTGCCAGCAAAGAGGACGCTGCTGGGGCGTGGTACGGTTGAACGGAGGACGCTACGAGGTGGTAGGAACTCCCTGAGCAAGGTTAACATTTCTGTTCACTGAGCTCCAGCACCAACAGACCACAAGGCACGCTAGCTACACTTGAACTAGATTATAGTGGACGAGTGAGGTCTGAAGTTTGCTTCAAGAGCCACGAAAGTAAAATGATGCAGTGATATGTTCAGGTGAGTCAAAGAAGCTGCAGCTGTGTCTTCTTTCAGAGCTCCACTGTTACATGTTCTGATCTGACTCTGTGGTCTGTGGTTTTCTTAAAGGTGCCGTGTCCTCAGGTGTGTGGACCATCGCTGACCGCAGTACAAGTACAGGACGACGGCTCAGGGAGGAGCAGCTTCTCCATGTGTGAACACATCAGTCACATTCAAAGTTCACATCGCTGTGAGTCAAACAGCCTCCTGCTTTACACTAAATCATGCTGTTTGTCCACTGAAACATTTTCTGAGGCGACTTTTGATGGGGTATAATGTAAAAACTAGGGCGGTACTCTCCCAGTCGACTGGTCGATTTATTAGTCTAAACGTCCTGGCTCGACCAAAATTCTGGTTGGTCGACTCTTTGCAGTGTTAAATATCAGGCTTAAAGTACCAAGTGCTAATGGGGTGTTTTCAGAGCTTCCGGTTCACAGGTATCAGTCTGTCCCCCACCCTGTTTTCACTACTTTGGTTTAGAGACAGACTGAAGAGTACCAGGCCCGGTGGTTTGCTTTAACTTTGACCGTCTCTTTTACAGTCAGTCCTCCTCTACCATGTCAGAGACATCTGCAGGGTGGCAGCACTTCATGAAAATAGACGGAACGGAAAAAAGTCTATTGCAAAGTTTGCATCCTGAATTTCCCCTCGCGGATCAATAGTGTCCATCTATCACAGCTCGTTAGGCTGCCCCGTCCTTTTTGAGCATATGAACATCGACACATTCCAATGTTTTAGTCTAAGAAATTGTTTCAGAACTGTAGATGCACCCGCTCGCTTCAGATACACCCAGACCAGACTGCATGTTAAGTCTCCCCATCATCCAAACATCATTCCACTAAGCTGAGCTTCTATGTTCAGTGTCGCTCTGTGCGCAGGACGTGTGCAGAGCGACATGACAGTGTCTGTAAATATTATAACATGAAAGCAATCATCTAAATGTTATGGTAAATGGTAAATGTTAGAGCTCCACCTGGTGGACGCAGCAGAGGATCAGCGTTGTGGTTATACAGGGGCTGGACAAAATAACAGAAACACTTCAAGTCTCACCAGCTCTGCTGTTTATTCCAGAGCTGCTGAGTTCTTTTCCTTTAGACTACAGTCGTGATCAATGACGCCGTCTCTCACCAACACGTGTGACCAGTGTGACATCACACTCCTCACCTGCCAACACCACCTGTATGTTTAGGCCCGCCTCTCCATGTCTTGGCTCTGTATATTTTCCTGCTGCCTCTTCTCCCACCACTCGTTTCTTTCCTTCTCCCTGACCTCTCTCTCTTTGATCAGCTCCTCTCTGTTCAGCTCTTCCTTTCCACCACATGAAGTCTCCTACCCTACCTTGAAGTGTTTATTCCCACTCTTGCTGTTGAATTTCCTTCTGTTGTCTCCTCTTCCTGTCTTCTTCCGCTCTAGCTTCTGATTGATCACTGAATCATGTCAGCACAGCGATTAATCTATCGACAAATTTATCGATTAATCGAATAATCTAAACTAATTTCACCTGCACCCCCCAAAAAAATAAAAGAGCAAGTTCTCTTATTTCTTTATCTTTTTTGACTCTGATTCATCCACATACTTCTTTTCCATCATGCTGGTGAAGCATGTTCTTTTAGGGAGAATGTAGCCAGGTTGGAATGTGTTGACCACAGCACGGACGCCCTCATCTTCTACTACTGAAAGGGGTCTTGTGTCTTTTATGATCATCTTCAGGACACTATCAGTCAGCGCTGTAGCAAACTGTGGTGAGCAGTCCTTCTTTTGGAGGAAGTCTGTTCCATGGCTTTGCCTGGAACTGAGAGAAACAGAAGAAAACTAACATGTAATAACATGTAATAACATGTAATAAGAGTGGAGAAAAAATGATCAAACATTCTTTTAAGCCTACTCGTTTCATAATATACATGACACATTTGTTAGTTTATGCATTATATATGAATGTGAATTATTTAAATGTATGATGCAATATAAGCCGTTATTTACACAATGAAATGTCCTTAAAACAAACAGAAGTAAAATAAAGACGCTAGACTACATCAATCCTGTGCAGTAACATTCAGCAACAACGTCCGTCTAACTTGAAGATGGTTCTAGCCTAAATGTTTCCTACATGTATTCACTGACAGAACATTCCCAGCTTCGAAGTGTATTTAGCAGCTTAAAAATAGCGGTTTGCCTACGAAAGGTGAGTCACTTACTTACGCTGCCTTTCCAGGCGGCTCCTCATCCTGAATTGCTCCCCTGTGTTTCCTCTTCAGGTGCTCATGCATTGCGGTTGTACTGCTGTGGTGTGCTAGCAACACCTTACAAAGAGCGCAAACCACTTTGTTATTATCGGCTAACCTGAAATACTGAACTGATCCCTTCAGTCTTTGGAAACGTTTATTAGGACACTCGTCAGACGGCGAGCACAACTCATCTCCTCAAGCCACCATTAGTTATTAAAAAGATTAGACAGGGCCGACTGGAGCCAAATGTGGCTGACGTCAAGACAGTAGCGCACACTAGTGGTTCTGTTCCCTTAGTCAAAGTGTTATTAAGTCGATACAGTAATATAAAATAAAATGACGCGTCAATTTAAAAAATGAATGTCGAATTTTTAGCGTCATCGATTACGTCGAATATTCGCGGCAGCCCTATATTCATCCATCTAAAGTATTATTGTCCTTTTTTGTATTCATCAAATTATCATATGATTTTGTTCGGCTCATGGTGCTGTATTATCACTGTTATGTTTAAACATGTATGTATGTTGTGTACTTTCTGTCCGAGCTCTGATGTTTGTGCTCCATGTGTTGAGCTGCTGTCACTGACTAAAAACCTCCATCTCACTGTCAGTGCAACACTTGATGCGTTTGATCACATGTCCTGTAAACGTTGGCGTGCAGGGTCACAAAGGATGTTACAGACTGTGTTAAAGCTTTTAATTCTCTAGAATATATTTGCAGTTAATTTTTTTGTGTGTTACGATAAGATGTTAAAAATAAATAAAAAAACAATGGGAGTGTGAGTATGAGAGTGTGTTGGACTGTGTGTGTGAGTGTTTGTTACCATGCTAGTGGCACAATATTCCTGTTTCTGTTGAAAGCATATATCCAGCAGTAAATTCAGTTGAAAGAATTTATGATGTTCCACATCTGGTAACGTTGTGTTTGGGAAGAGAGATTAATGAAGACTAATATCCTGCTTATGTAGGTTGGGTTCTTTTCTGACCTAGAGGCCATTGTCCAGTCAAGGATGCTGAAGACTCCCTCACAACCTATCACTCAGATAAGCACAGCAAAAACAAAAACACACTGCCTGGGTAGATGGATGATTTCTTTTATCTTTATCTCAGAGGTCTGAATTTTAAAAAAATCCTGTTTCTTTTAAATTCATCTCAGCTTGAGTCTTGTCTTGTGAAGGAAAAGACTGAACTGAACAAACTAGTTGTATAGTGGTTGAACTGATGCATAGTTTTGAATGCGAGACACTTGTGATTTAAAGGGAATCGGTGAACCAAACGTACTTATTTGTAGGATTGTTTTTACAGCTATAGGCTGTTGGTCATTGTTAAATTAGCCCTGTGCTGACCTATTTGATTTTTTTTTTATTCCTACTCCTCCTTGAGAAGAACCTCAGTTGTGGTGAGACGCATCAGCACCATCTTTTGGCCTCCTGGTTGTTGTGCTTTTTGTTTTTCCCTTTGCTTTTCTTTCAGGCGCTCTGTTCTGGCTGCAGCTTCCTCTGGGCGGAGTACTGGGCTGATTGGTCTCACCTGTTCCTCATCTGCATGAAGTTCCCAGCCTATTTAAGGACCTCACTTACCTGCCTTCCTCGTCAGTTCTTCAGTTCATGTCGTGGTAATCAGATCTCCTTCCTGAACTTTTGATGCCACCTGAGGAGAAAGATTGTAGACTTAGAGAGGGAAGGTGTTTATATTGTGGGGATAACAAGCATGCTTTGTCTTCACTCTGCTAACTCTCTGGCACCAACTAAAGCGGTAACTACTCCAGAACCACTCAATCTAGACACTGTACCCACTGAATATCATCATCTACAGTATGTCACTACCACTTGTTGTAAGTGGTGAATACCTTTTAAGTAATTATAAAATTGAATCACAATTAAGAAATCTTTTTCTTCTTCTTTTCCACAGGTCATCACAGCATGTGCCCGCCTGCACAACATCTGCCTGGGTGCCGGTGACATCATGGCCCCAGAGGATGGAGTGCAGGAGGACATGCTGGAGGATGAGGGGGAGACCGGGCTGGAGGCAGCCAGTGGGGCTCCCTGAGGGGATCAGCTGTCTGCTGAGGTGTCTGCCCTGGAGGAGGGTTGACCATGATGACCTTTAGATTTTATAGCTATTTCTATTTCAAGCTGCTTTGGAAACAGCTCTGTTGAACTAATTATTATTTGCCTCTTTTTAAACATTTTAGTAACATGGCTCCACCCTCCAGGCCCATTCTTTGCAGGATTGTTCTAAACAAGAGAGAAGCATGACAAAAGGTAAACACACAAGACACACACAAAAGTGGCATCAGGGCATAATTTAACGTGATACAAAGATTATATTTGTACTTTGGTCTTTGTACAGGATTTATGTTAATTAATAAAAATTCTGGAAGCTATCCGATTTTATTTACTGTGAAATATACAAAGAGAGTTTTTTCATCTGAGTTTTAGGATACAAGTAAAAGTTGTAGTTGTAGTTTAATTACCTAACCAGGTTTAGGTTGACTTGTGAATTTTATTTTGAAAATCCTTATTTGCATAAAGCATACTTCCTGATTTTATTGTTATTTTTTCATATAAAACATTTCATGTAATTTTCTGAATAAACACCTGTAAAGGGATTCTTTAGCGTTTTAATAAACAGTTGTGGTCATTGTTCAAGTTGATTAGAAACCGAGCCCAGGCCCTGTCCCATAGTATTAACCACTTCAGTTTTTTAACTACGTGGGACCTGGGTTACACCATCATGACCACAACAAAGAGGGACAATCTGTTTAGTGATGGGTGATCGAGGCTTTGTTGAAGCCTCCACACCTGATTCAAGAAATGGTTCATTACTCGAGGCTTCAGTGACACAGTGCTCGAGTAGGACATCTAGTGGAGAATGAAGTGAATTGCGCTGTGTGTTATTTGTTGATGGATTCTTTGGGATTTGACTGCCCATGCACGTCTCGTTCGACTACAGGTTTCACTGGTTTCATGCTTCTACAATACATATGTGAAAGAAACAGTTATTAGCATTACACTGATATATTGCAGCATTATACTCATCCTGACACAATGTGCTTGTGTAACGTTTTATGAGTTTTTGAGAGATAAAGGTTTTTGATAAAAGTGTGTGTGATCTATATCTTATCTGGATCTCTGTAGGAGCTGATTAATGACACCATAGTTGTGTCCCAATTCAGGGTCTGCATCCTTCGGAGGACGCAGCCTAAGCGGTCTCAGGAGGCTGCGTCCTCCTGAGGATCCTCAACCGTTGGTAAATGGGACGGTCTGGCCTTCAAAGCACTTCCTGATTGTGGCGCGACATCATAAATTTTGCCCCGGGAAAAACAAAAGCAGTGACACGACACGGACTGCACAACAAGCGGGACAACAGTGTGGATTTAGAAATTTGGAATTTTTTAATATATTTATTTGTTGTTGGAGGAAGAGGAGAGGCGGCTCCAGCGGCAGCAAAACCGGTGACGGCTCATTTTCTTCAGGCGGGGAGGTGACGTTAAGCTGCTGTTTAACCATATTATTGATCATAATTAATATACCAGTTACTGAGCAAACGCTAGCCATATAACCAGTAGATTATTATTAAATGTAATTTAATCATATTTGTCTATCTACTGGTTATATGGCTAGCGTTTGCTCAGTAACTGGTATATTAATTATGATCAATAATATGGTTAATTTCCAAATGTCACTACACCAGAGACAGGCATTTATTCACAATGTTTCAGTGATGGGAGGCAGAGGTCAGAGGTCAGAGGCGCCATGTTGTGATGTCACTGTATGAAGACAACAGACACAGAGCGGCCTGTGATAAACTCACACCTGTCCGACTTCCTGATGACCTCATCATGACGTCCAGCTGTTTATTTTCCTTTAGTCCATTGTTCCTCTTCTTCCTCTTCTTCTGTGTCCATCTGTCTGTCCTCTGTGTCTGTCCTCTCTGTCTATCCTCTGTCCTCTCTGTCTGTCCTCTGTCCTCTCTGTCTGTCTGTCCATCTGTCTGTCCTCTGTCCTCTCTGTCTGTCTGTCCATCTGTCTGTCCTCTGTCCTCTCTGTCTTGGTTATCCTTCATTTATTTAACCTCAGCATTTTATCTGACGTCTGGTCCAGTTCGTCTTAAACTGAATCAGTGGTGGGAAAAATTGAAACAACTTAGTTCAACCTTAATGACTGATGAATGATCACACCTCAGGGTGCTGTCCCTGTGTGTGTGTGTCTGTCTGTGTGTGTCTGTGTGTGTGTGTGTCTTTGTGTCTGTCTGTGTGTCTTACAACAGTAACACATCAGAATCATTTGATATCTTATCGTGTCTAAATGTCTTTGATCAATATAAATATCTGTCGCTCTGCTTCCTGTCTGTCCTCCACCCCCACTCTGCACACGGAAGTGTTTAACACTTTCACTTTCTCTCAGCACTGACGGAGCAGCAGGACTTTCATCGTGCTGCTGGAACAAAGAGTGTTTAATGCAGGAGTAACTCAGAGCAGCCTGTCTATAACACACTGATCAGATGTATTGACCCGAGAGGACACAGAAGAACGGAGTATTGATCATCATCAGGTGAGTTTGAGGAGGAAGATGAAGGAAAACAAGTCACACACGAAGATTTTATATGTTTATAGGAAGAGTTTATAAGTTTATAAGTCTGTGGATCAGATTCAGATTAAATGTGGAAACATCTCAAGTGTTTTCACTTCGACACCAACAACACTCGTTTTATTGATACCAGCGGTTCAGCCGCCATCTTAGATTTCTGTGACAGGACGCAGGTTAAACTTCAGAAACACTTACACAGGTCCAGCTGATCAGATCAGCTACAGATCATTTCAGAGTTCAGAGGGTTAATCATTGCTGTGTGTGAACAGTACATTAACAGAACATTCACTAACTTCTGCCCTCAGCTGATATTCTCAGTGATCCTCTCAGCAGAGCTCATCATGGCGTCTGCAGGACCAGGTGAGTCCACTCAGACTTTATTATTGTCCTCCCTCTGTCCACATGAAGCTCTCTGATCCTGTTACATCATTAAAGTCACATTGAACCTGAGTGTAAACATAGTCTGAACTCCTCAGTGAGGATGAACTGCAGTGAAGCTGCTTTGATGTGTCATTCAGCCGTCTCCATGTCATGTGACCAAGTCTCCTCAGCCCTGAGCTTTGCTGTACATAGACATATATACATAGACGCCACATTAAATAGACCTGTGTGTGTGTAGGCTACATATGTTCGTAAATGTTCATGTCAATATGAAAACGGTTTATAACAATTGTACTATTTGCCTTAGTGATAAGTAAAATAAGATAAAATAAGATAAATAAGATAAATAAGATAAAACTAAGATAAAATTAAGTAAATAAACTAAAGTAAGGCTTAATTTACATGACATAACAGACATACAATGAACAGAACACAAAATGAATGGCGGATGAAATGTAAACATAGACCCTTATATGAACAAATGGAACAGTGTAATAATGTAATAATGTAACAGGTACCACATGGGTCGGTGAGGTGGTACTAGTGTGCAAGTAGTGCAAGATGGAGTAAACAGTGCAAATAGTCGTCATTGTGCAGTGACTATACTAAAGTGACCTTCTGAAGACAGTGCAGAGCAGTGCATTAATTACAGTTTAACAGTCCAACAGCAGAGGGGAAGAAGCTGTTCTTGTGGCGTGAGGTTCTGGTCCGAATGGACCGTAACCTCCTGCCTGAGGGGAGTGGCTCAAAGAGTCCGTGTCCAGGGTGAGAAGGGTCAGCTGTGATCCGAGCTGTGACGCCTCAGAGTCCTGGAGACGTACAGGTCCTGGATAGATGGCAGGCTGCAGCCGATCACCTTCTCAGCAGAGCGCACCACACGCTGCAGTCTGTGCCTGTCCCTGGCAGTGGCCCCAGCGTACCACACTGTGATGGAGGAGGTGAGGATGGACTCAATGATGGCCGTGTAGAACTGAACCATCATCCTGGCTGGCACCTTGAGTTTCCTCAGCTGCCGCAGGAAGTACATCCTCTGCTGGGCCTTTTTGATGAGGGAGCTGATGGTGAGCTCCCACTTGAGGTCCTGGGTGATGGTGGTACCCAGGAAGCGGAAAGAGGCCACTGTGGAGATGGGGGTGTCTGTCAGGGTGAGGGGGGGTGATGGAGCTGGCACTTTCCGAAAGTCTACTGTCATCTCCACTGTCTTCTGGGCATTCAGCTCCAGGTTGTTGTCAGCACACCAGGACACCAGACGGTCCACCTCCATCCTGTAGGCAGACTCATCCCTGTCTGAGATGAGTCCAATGAGGGTGGTGTCGTCAGCAAACTTAATCAGCTTGACAGACTGGTGGCTGGAGGTGCAGCAGTTGGTGTACAGGGAGAAGAGCAGAGGGGAAAGTGCACAGCCTTGGGGGGTACCGGTGCTGATGGTCCTTGTGTCCGAGACATTCGTCCCCAGCCTCACATGCTGTCTCCTGTCTGTCAGGAGGTCAGTGATCCACCGGCAGATGGAGTCTGGAACATGCAGCAGGGACAGCTTGTCTTGGAGGAGAGCTGGGTGGATTGTGTTGAAAGCAGAGCTGAAGTCCACAAACAGGATCCTAGCATAGGTTGATGCTGCAGGATGTAGTGAAGAGCCAGGTTGACAGCATCGTCCACAGATCTGTTAGCTCTGTAGGCGAACTGCAGGGGGTCCAGGAGGGGGGCTGTGATGGTCTTGAGGTGGGACAGTACCAGTATCTGATGGGGTATCTTTGATGTGGATGTCCGTGTTGATGGGGTGTGGAGAGGTGTGTGGAGAGGTGTCAGGGCTGGCTGATAGTCCATCAAAGCGGCAGTAGAACTCGTTCAGACTGTTGGCTAATTGCAGGTCGTCAGCTGAGTGGGGGGCTCTGGGCTTGTAGTTGGTGATCTGCCTCAGTCCTTTCCACACAGAGGCAGAGAGATTTAGCACTTCTCACCTCCTTGCTAAACCTGTACTTGGCCTGTTTGTAGCAGTCTCTGTCCCCACTTCTGAAAGCAGCCTCCTTCTCTAGCCTCAGCTGTCTGAGTTTAGCTGTGAACCAGGGTTTGTCATTGTTATAACTCACCCTGGTGCGTGTCACAGTGTCTGTATACTCATCAAAACTATCAGTGGCAGCCCTGATAAGACACAGTCAAAGTCAAAGTCAGCTTTATTGTCAAATCTGCTATATGTGCTGGACATACAGAGAATCGAAATTGCGTTACTCTTCACTCCGCAACATATAACATGTAACTAAAAGCTAAAGATAAATATAAAGTGTAAAAAAATGTACCTACAATGAGGCACACACAAAATACAAGGCACATAATGAAGGCACAATGCAGTAAGAGTGCAAAAGATGTATAGTGCAAGTCAGTGCAGTTGGCATAATGTAAACAGTCCAGGAAGAGTTATAGCAGCTTATATGAGACTGGATGACATGACTAAGGTGCAAGAGAATGCACAGGGTGAAGTGGCTGGTGCACAGAGTTCCTATCTTGGGTGGTGGGGTGGTGGTAGGGTTGGGGGGATGGTGGTAGGGGGTGGGGGGTGGTGTCAGGGAAGGGGGAGAAAGTGGGGCACAGCAGGGAGAGAGTTCAGCTTCCTGACAGCCTGGTGGATGAAGCTGTCCCTCAGTCTGCTGGTCCTGGCCCGGAGGCTTCAGCCTCTTTCCTGATGGCAGCAGACTGAAGAAGCGGTGTGAAGGGTGGGTGGGGTCTCCTGTGATGCGGAGGGCCTTTCGGGTGAGACGGCTGTCGTAGAGGTCTTGGAGGGAGGGGAGAGGGACGCCGGTGATCCTCTCAGCTGCTCTCACTGTGCGATGAAGCGTCTTCCTGCAGGTGGCGGTGCAGGCTCCGTACCACACAGTGATGCAGCTGGACAGGATGCTCTCAACAGCCCCTCTGTAGAAGGTGCACAGGATGGAGGGAGGGGCTCTGGCTCTTTTGAGCTTGCGGAGGAAGTAGAGGCGCTGCTGTGCCTTCTTAGTCAGTGATGCAGTGTTGTTAGTCCAGGAGAGGTCCTCAGTGATGTGCACACCCAGGAACTTGGTGCTGCTCACCTGCTCCACAGCAGCACCGTCGATGGTCAGAGGGGTGTGCTGACTGTGTGCTCTCCTGTAGTCCACAACCATCTCCTTTGTCTTCTCCACATTCAGGGAGAGGTTGTGGTCTCTGCACCACTCGGCCAGAAGGTGCACCTCATTCCTGTAGTTTGTTTCATCTCCACCGGAGATGAGACCCACCACAGTTGTGTCGTCCGCAAACTTCACAAAGATGTTGGTGTTGTGTGTTGGCGTGCAGTCATGGGTCAGCAGAGTGAAGAGGAGGGGGCTCAGCACACATCCATGGGGAGCCCCGGTGTTCATTATGATGGTGCTGGATGTGTTTCTGCCGACCCGCACTGTCTGAGGTCTCCCGGTGAGGAAGTCCAGCAGCCAGTTGCACAGCAAGGAGTTCAGCCCCAGCTGGTCCAGGTTGTTGATGAGCTGCTGTGGGATGATGGTGTTGAATGCTGAGCTGAAGTCTATGAACAGCATTCGAACGTATGAGTCTTTATTTTCCAGGTGGGTGAGAGCTGTGTGGAAACAGAATCACTGGTTGACCGGTTGGGCCGATATGCAAACTGGAAGGGGTCCAGAGAGGGAGGGAGGGCCGTCTGGATGTGTTTCATGACTAACCGTTCAAAGCACTTCATGATGATGGGTGTGAGTGCTACTGGACGGTAGTCATTGAAGCAGGCGGGGGTGGACTTCTTCGGCACAGGGATGATCGTGGTGGCTTTGAAGCAGGTGGGGACAACAGCCTGGCTCAGTGAGATGTTGAAGATGTCTGTAAACACCTCAGCGAGCTCCTCAGCACAGTCTCTGAGCACACGGCCAGGTATGTTGTCAGGACCAGGAGCTTTGCGTGCGTTGATCTGGCTGAGAGATGTCTTCACGCTGGCTCGGGACAGGGAACATACCTGGTCAGTGGGAGAGGATGTCCTTCTTATTGGTTTGTCACTTGGTCACATGATGAGGAAGCTGTTGAAGAAATATTGATTTGTATCTATACAAATATTTAAATATAGGAAGCTGTCACATGGTCATGGTCGGTCAGCCACACCGACCGTCTGCTGCTAAACTGCATCTATACATGGATCATATTCATGCTGAGTGCCCCACCTAGTGGTTAAAATGTGCACTGCACAACAATGAACTAAATATTTTCTTACACAGGTGAATTATGAACTTACACTATAAACTATATTCCAGAAAGAATGATGTAAACATGAATGTCTCCACTCTTACAGTGCTGCTCTCTGGTTATGTCCTCTGTCTTCCTGCATGTATCACATGCATCAATGATAATTCACTTCATCTCAGCATCTTCTTCTTTGTTCTCTTCATCTTCATGGCCATCAGCAGAACTGGATTTATTTGAACTGATTTTATTTTGTTTATATTTTATAGCTGCAGATCAACCACTGAAGCGCAGCAGCAGTCTTACTTCCCTGCCTCCTAGCAGTAAGTCTGTCAGAATTATGTTGCTTTAAACTGTGTTTAATGAGTGATCCTTCAAACAGAACAATAATTAGTGTTGCACATTATGAGGTTCAGTTTCATGTGTTCAAAGTACAATACCTTTGTAAACCACAGATGGGCAAGAAATTCTTAACAGTTTATGACAGACATGTTTTAATGTGTGCAGCAGAATCAGTTGACAAAAACACCTGTTATAAAAAATGAGACCACTATGGACTATTAACATAATATAGTTAGTGTTTGTCTCCACAGTGTCTGAGCTGAGGGTGGTTCTGCTGGGCAGCAGCTGGTCTGAGAGGAGCTCAGTGGGGAACTTCTTACTGGGAGAACCTGTGTTCAGCACCAAGGAGCCAGGCAGCTGTGTGAGAGTCAGAGGACAGATGAAGGACAAAGACTTGGTTCTCATCAACACTCCAGATCTGCTGCATCCAAACCTGTCTGCACACAGACTGACAGAGTTCATGGAGAACTGTGTGAGACTCTCTGCTCCTGGACCTCATGTATTCCTGCTGGTCCTACAGCCTGAAGACTTCACTGAGGGACACAAAGAGAGGCTCTGCAGAGTGCTGACAGGATTCAGTGATCAATCATTCAATCACTCTCTGATACTGATATCAGAGGCCAGAAAGAGCTCAGGTTCCATTGAAGACTACATGAACCATCCATCACTGAGAGACATGATTCAAAGATGTAAAGATAAGCTGCTGTGGCAGAAGAAGCTGGAACAACAGCAGCTGCTCAGAGTGATGGGCGACATTGTGAAGGAGAACCATGGAGATCATGTGAGCTGTGATGGTTTTGGAGAGCCATCAAGTGGTCCTCCAACCTTCAAACAAGGAGCCACTGATGTCCAGGATCCTGTTGGAGGTACTGAGGGATGAATGCAACATGTTTGTTACAGACATGTGAGAGTGATGTCACAGAATCATACTGACATCTGTCCCTTCTTGACATAACTGTCTTTATTACAGGGACAGCCATGTCAGGAAGTCGAGCTTCAAACAGCTGAAAGTCAAATATATGTGTTTAATCAACATTCATATTTTAATGAACAGGATGCTGCAGATGTTTTTGTTTGTTTGTTGCAGATGGATTCAGAATCATCTTGTTTGGAAAACGTGATGACAGAAAAACAACACTAGGAAACATGATCACTGGGAAAAAGGAGTTTCATGTCCCTGGGAAAATTGAGTCTTATGTCCCAAGATTATTTGCACAAAAACAGTGTGTAGCTGCCAGTGGAGAGTGGAACCAGAAACCTGTGACAGTGATGAAAACTCCAGATGTCTTCAGTCTGTCTGTGGGAACACTGAGAGAGGAGATGAAGAGCTGTGTGAGTCTCTGTCCTCCTGGTCCAAATGTCCTGCTGCTGTTAGTGAAACCTTCAGAGTTCAGTGAAGAGGACAGAAAAACCCTGAAGTTCATCCTGAGTCTGTTTGGTCCACATGTCTTCAACCACTGCATGGTCATCCTGACACATGAGGAGAGACACAATGAGGCTCTGAGACAACTCATCCAAGACTGCAGACAAAGACAGCTCAGAATCAATGTGGATAAAAAGGAGTTAATGCAGAGAATGGAGGACATAGTGACAGACAACAGAGGAGGAAGTCTGACATTAACTGAAGAGGACAATGTTGTAATACCCTTTAACAGTTCTAAACCTGCTCTGAACCTGGTTCTGTGTGGGAGCAAAGCAGCAGTGAAGACCTCAGTAGCCAAAAATATTCTGGGACGAGGACGGTTTGGTCCTCCAGCCAGCTCCTCAGAGACTGTTGGACATCAGGCAGAGGTGTGTGGACGTTGGGTGTCCCTGCTGCAGCTGCCTGCCTTGCATGGAAAAGCTCAGGAGGCAGTGATGGAGGAATCCTTCAGGTGTGTCTCCCTCTGTGATCCTGAGGGCGTCCATGCCTTCATCCTGGTCCTACCTGTGGCTCCCCTCACTGATGAAGACAAGGCAGAGTTACAGATCATCCAGAAGACATTCAGCTCTCAAGTCAATGACTTCACCATCATCCTGTTTACTGTGGACTCAGATCCTTCACGTCCAGCTGTGGTTAACTTTGTAGAAAAAGATGAAGACGTTCAGCGGTTACGTCAGAGTTTTGGAGGAAGATCTGCTGTTTTAAATCTGAAAGACCAGCAGCAGATCAGACAGCTGTTGGACACTGTGGACAGCATGAGACTCAGAGACGAACTCAGCAGCTACACAATGAAAACATTTCTGTTTAGCAAAGTGGATGAAACTTGTAAAGTTCAGGCTGAACTTCAGCAGCTGAAAACAAAGGCAGGGCTCACTGGTACGTTTGTTTTTGGTTTATTATTGGTCCTCAGAGTGCTGTCCTCTGTCTCCTTTATGATGAGTTTGTGTGTTCCTGTTTCACAGCTGATGCAGAGCAGCAGAGCTCAGAAAGTCTCAGGATCGTGCTGATCGGGAAGACTGGCAACGGAAAGAGTTCTTCAGGAAACACCATTCTGGGAAGGAGAGAGTTTGAAGCCAAATCCCGTCAAACATCAGTCACTAAATATTGTCAGAAAGCACAGAGTGAGGTGGACGGTCGTCCTGTTGTTGTGGTCGACACTCCTGGTCTGTTTGACACCAGTTTGTCCCATGAAGAGGTTAATGAGGAGATGGTGAAATGTATCAGTCTGCTGGCTCCAGGACCACATGTCTTCCTGCTGGTGTTACAGATCGGACGACTCACAGCAGAGGAGAAGGAGACAATAAAACTCATCAAAGAGGTGTTTGGAAAGAATTCAGAGAAGTTCACCATCATTCTGTTCACAAGAGGAGACTCACTGAAGCAAGATCGGTTGACTATTGAAGATTATATTAAAACTGAATGTGATGCTTCCTTTAAGAAGCTGATCAGTGACTGTGGAGGAAGATACCATGTGTTCAATAACTATGATGAAAACAACCAGACACAGGTCAGAGAGCTGATAACAAAGATCGACACCATGCTGAAGGAAAATGGAGGCAGCTGCTTCACCAATGAGATGCTGCAAGAGGCCGAAGCAGCCATAAAGAAAGAAATGCAGAGAATCCTGAAGGAGAAGGAGGAAGAGATGAAGAGAGAGAGGGAGGAGCTGGAAAGAAAACATGAGGAGGAAATGAAAGAAATGAAAAGAAGAATGGAAAGAGAAAGAGAAGACATAGAAAAGGAGAGAAGACTGAGAGAAAAACAACTGGAGGAAATGAAAGAAAAGATCAACAAAGAACAGAAGGAGAGAGAAGAAGACGACAAGAGGAAGAGAGGACAGGAAGAAACTCAAAGACAAGCTTCAGAACAAAAAATCAGAGATCTGGAGGAAAAACTACAATCAGAGTCCAAGTCAAAGGAAACAATCGACAGAGAACTGGAACAATTCAGAGAAGAAATGAGGAAGCAACAAGAAATCTGGGATAAGGAAAGAGAAGAACAGGAGGACAAACGAAAACAAAAAGATGAACAGAAACAAGAGGAACTCAGGAAACTCCAGGAAAAATATGACCAGGAAAGAAAAGAAGAAGAACGACTGAGAAGAAAGCAGGAAGAGAAAGAGCGGAAAGAGTTAGAGGATAACTTTAATAAACAAATGGAGGATATGCAGACGAAGTATGAAGAGGAGGCCAGAAAACAAGCTGAAGAGTTCAATGAGTTTAAGCAAAAAAAGGAGGAAGACTTTGCAGCTGTAATAGAAAAACAAATGAGGGAAGTGAAGGAGCTGCAGCAACAGCATGAAGAAAACATGCAGCAGAAGCATGAAGAAAATGAAAGATTAAAAAACCTCTTGGATCACAAAGAAAAAAGTCTAAAGCAACAAATGGATGAACTGCAGGACCAGCATAAAGCAGAGATGTCAGAGTTAGTTCTAGAACTGCTGAGTCAAAAGAAAGAAAACAGGAAAAACATAAAGAAAATGGAGGAATCACACAGAAAACAGGTGGAGCGAGTTAAAAATGACATTTTAGCAGAAAACAATAGAGAAGAGAGAAAAAGTATGGCTGCATTAAAGAAGAAACAAGAAGAAGAAATGGAAGAGTTGCTGAGGAAAATAAAGACACGAAACAAAGACGACCAAAGAGCAGAAAAGAGGAAGCTGTCCCTGAAACAAGAGCAAGAAATGAATGAGTTAAAACTACAACTGTTGACCCAACTTCAACAAAAACAGAAGGAACAAGTGTCCACATTACAGAAAGAACAAGAGCAGGAACTGAACAAATTCAAACAAACACTTCTGGATGAAAACAAAAGAAACGAGAAAAACCAAGTGGATGAACTGCAGAGGAGACATGAACGAGAAATGAATGAGCTGAGACAGAAAGCTGGGACCCAAGAAGGAGACAGTGAAGAGGAGGAGCTGGAGGAACTGCAGAGGAGACATGAAGAAGAAATGAAAGAGCTGAAAGTGAAGCTTCTGCCTCTGGATGAAACAAAGTCCTGCTGCATTGCATGAGTGAAGGCCTGTACATCTGATATATATGACTTATATTACAGGCAAATGAGCCTGTATTATAAGTCATATTATATATCCATATACTCAGTTGAGCTGCTTCCTGTGTTGTATGTTATGGTGGAGTTTTTATCCAATCATATCTCAGCTAGCTTCTGTTGCCAGGTTGTTTGAAATCTGCCTCCTGTGCACTGTAAGTGAACGGACACAGTCAATAGCCAATCAGAAGGCCTTACGCTGAACTGGACATGAATGAGCCCTGTGATTGGATAAGCACTCGCCAGAGCCTAAACGGCGGCACTTTGCAAAATGTCTGAACTAAACCCGGAGACCGGATCGATACCAACAGCTACAGATATGTGTTTATCCATGATGGAGGAGAGAGAGAGAGAGAGAGAGAGCTGCTTACAGATATACTCGCGACTCCATTTTCAAGACGGACCTTTCATGAAAAGCAGGATGTTGTGAGAAGAGGTCGGCTAACCCCCGTGCTAGCTAGCTAGCCTGTCCGAGCAGAGGGAAGGACCGGCCTGCCTGGCTGTGACTTTCCCTCTGTCCCTGTGTGATTGTCCCTGTCTGTCTGTGACTGTCCCTCTGTCCCTGTGTGATTGTCCCTGTCTGTCTGTGACTGTCCCTGTGTGACTGTCCCTCTGTCCCTGTGTGATTGTCCCTGTCTGTCTGTGACTGTCCCTGTGTGACTGTCCCTCTGTCCCTGTGTGATTGTCCCTGTCTGTCTGTGACTGTCCCTGTGTGACTGTCCCTCTGTCCCTGTGTGATTGTCCCTGTCTGTCTGTGACTGTCCCTGTGTGACTGTCCCTCTGTCCCTGTGTGATTGTCCCTGTCTGCCTGTGACTGTCCCTGTGTCCACTGCTTCTGTTCAGCGGTCATTCTCTGCATTAAAGCGTATAAAAAACTTATGCCAGGAACACGAGCGGGCAGACACGGCTCTCAGCATCAGCCTCCGTGTCCACAGAAAAGGACTTATTGATGGAACTGAAAGATAAACAGATAAACTGAGTCTTCTGGAGAAAAGAAAGCAGGATGATGAAGTAATGACTGATTCATTCAACTGATGAACATAAAACATTTCATGTCAAAGAGAAATGTTTGATAGACCTACACTCATCTCCCTGTGTGTGTGTGTGTCTGTGTACAATGCGCACCTATAGGTGAGAGCAGAGTTGTAGTCATTGAGAGCCTGCCTGCATTAATTTACAGTCAGTTGGATTCTAGTGTTCGGTTAATCACATCATTCTCATCTTCTACTACTGAAAGGGGTCTTGTGTCTTTTATGATCATCTTCAGGACACTATCAGTCAGCGCTGTAGCAAACTGTGGTGAGCAGTCCTTCTTTTGGAGGAAGTCTGTTACATGGCTTTGTCTGAAACTGAGAGAAACAGAAGAAAACTAACATGTAATAACATGTAATAAGTGGAGAAAAAAATGATCAAACATTCTTTTAAGCCTACTAGTTTTTCTATTTTTTGATACTTTAGTAATCCCAGAGGGAAATTCTTTTTTTTTTTTTTTACGGCTGTGTCATACAATGACTAGCAAGGCGCGCCACAGGCTAGGGTAAAGTGTCTTTGCCCAAGAACACACAACAGTGACTAGGGAGGAGTTGGGATCGAACCACCAACCTTCTGGTTATTGAACAACCCTGCTATACCACTGTGCCACTGTCTTATTTAAATGTATGATGCAATATCAGCCGTTATTTACACAATGAAATGTCCTTAAAACAAACAGAAGTAAAATAAAGACGCTAGACTACATCAATCCTGCGCAGTAACATTCAGCAACAACGTCCGTCTAACTTGAAGATGGTTCTAGCCTAAATGTTTCCTACATGTATTCACTGACAGAACATTCCCAACTTCGAAGTGTATTTAGCAGCTTAAAAATAGCGGTTTGCCTACGAAAGGTGAGTCACTTACTTACGGTGCCTTTCCAGGCGGCTCCTCATCCTGAATTGCTCCCCTGTGTTTCCTCTTCAGGTGCTCATGCATTGTGGTTGTACTGCTGTGGTGTGCTAGCGACACCTTACAAAGAGCGCAAACCACTTTGTTATTGTCGGCTAACCTGAAATACTGCCACTGATCCCTTCAGTCTTTGGAAACGTTTATTAGGACACTCGTCAGACGGCGAGCACAACTTATCTCCTCAAGCCACCATTAGTTATTAAAAAGATTAGACAGGGCCGACTGGAGCCAAATGTGGCTGACGTCAAGACAGTAGCGCACACTAGTGGTTCTGTTCCCTTAGTCAAAGTGTTATTAAGTCGATAAAGTAATATAAAATAAAATGACGCGTCAATTTAAAAAATGAATGTCGAATTTTTAGCGTCATCGATTACGTCGAATATTCGCGGCAGCCCTATATTCATCCATCTAAAGTATTACTGTCCTTTTTTGTATTCATCAAATTATCATATGATTTTGTTCGGCTCATGGTGCTGTATTATCACTGTTATTTTTAAACATGTATGTATGTTGTGTACTTTCTGTCCGAGCTCTGATGTTTGTGCTCCATGTGTTGAGCTGCTGTCACTGACTAAAAACCTCCATCTCACTGTCAGTGCAACACTTGATGCGTTTGATCACATGTCCTGTAAACGTTGGCGTGCAGGGTCACAAAGGATGTTACAGACTGTGTTAAAGCTTTTAATTCTCTAGAATATATTTGCAGTTAATTTTTTTGTGTGTTACGATAAGATGTTAAAAATAAATAAAAAAACAATGGGAGTGTGAGTATGAGAGTGTGTTGGACTGTGTGTGTGAGTGTTTGTTACCATGCTAGTGGCACAATATTCCTGTTTCTGTTGAAAGCATATATCCAGCAGTAAATTCAGTTGAAAGAATTTATGATGTTCCACATCTGGTAACGTTGTGTTTGGGAAGAGAGATTAATGAAGACTAATATCCTGCTTATGTAGGTTGGGTTCTTTTCTGACCTAGAGGCCATTGTCCAGTCAAGGATGCTGAAGACTCCCTCACAACCTATCACTCAGATAAGCACAGCAAAAACAAAAACACACTGCCTGGGTAGATGGATGATTTCTTTTATCTTTATCTCAAAGGTCTGAATTTTAAAAAAATCCTGTTTCTTTTAAATTCATCTCAGCTTGAGTCTTGTCTTGTGAAGTAAAAGACTGAACTGAACAAACTAGTTGTATAGTGGTTGGACTGATGCATAGTTTTGAATGCGAGACACTTGATTTAAAGGGAATCGGTGAACCAAACGTACTTATTTGTAGGATTGTTTTTACAGCTATAGGCTGTTGGTCATTGTTAAATTAGCCCTGTGCTGACCTATTTGATTTTTTTTTTATTCCTACTCCTCCTTGAGAAGAACCTCAGTTGTGATGAGACGCATCAGCACCATCTTTTGGCCTCCTGGTTGTTGTGCTTTTTGTTTTTCCCTTTGCTTTTCTTTCAGGCGCTCTGTTCTGGCTGCAGCTTCCTTTGGGCGGAGTACTGGGCTGATTGGTCTCACCTGTTCCTCATCTGCATGAAGTTCCCAGCCTATTTAAGGACCTCACTTACCTGCCTTCCTCGTCAGTTCTTCAGTTCATGTCGTGGTAATCAGATCTCCTTCCTGAACTTTTGATGCCACCTGAGGAGAAAGATTGTAGACTTAGAGAGGGAAGGTGTTTATATTGTGGGGATAACAAGCATGCTTTGTCTTCACTCTGCTAACTCTCTGGCACCAACTAAAGCGGTAACTACTCCAGAACCACTCAATCTAGACACTGTACCCACTGAATATCATCATCTACAGTATGTCACTACCACTTGTTGTAAATGGTGAATACCTTTTAAGTAATTATATAAAATTGAATCACAATTAAGAACTCTTTTTCTTCTTCTTTTCCACAGGTCATCACAGCATGTGCCCGCCTGCACAACATCTGCCTGGGTGCCGGTGACATCATGGCCTCAGAGGATGGAGTGCAGGAGGACATGCTGGAGGATGAGGGGGAGACCGGGCTGGAGGCAGCCAGTGGGGCTCCCTGAGGGGATCAGCTGTCTGCTGAGGTGTCTGCCCTGGAGCAGGGTTGACCATGATGACCTTTAGATTTTATAGCTATTTCTATTTCAAGCTGCTTTGGAAACAGCTCTGTTGAACTAATTATTATTTGCCTCTTTTTAAACATTTTAGTAACATGGCTCCACCCTCCAGGCCCATTCTTTGCAGGATTGTTCTAAACAAGAGAGAAGCATGACAAAAGGTAAACACACAAGACACACACAAAAGTGGCATCAGGGCATAATTTAACACGATACAAAGATTATATTTGTACTTTGGTCTTTGTACAGGATTTATGTTAGTTAATAAAAATTCTGGAAGCTATCCGATTTTATTTACTGTGAAATATACAAAGAGAGTTTTTTCATCTGAGTTTTAGGATACAAGTAAAAGTTGTAGTTGTAGTTTAATTACCTAACCAGGTTTAGGTTGACTTGTGAATTTTATTTTGAAAATCCTTATTTGCATAAAGCATACTTCCTGATTTTATTGTTATTTTTTCATATAAAACATTTTATGTAATTTTCTGAATAAACACCTGTAAAGGGATTCTTTAGCATTTTAATAAACAGTTGTGGTCATTATTCAAGTTGATTAGAAACCGAGCCCAGGCCCTGTCCCATAGTATTAACCACTTCAGTTTTTTAACTACGTGGGACCTGGGTTACACCATCATGACCACAACAAAGAGGGACAATCTGTTTAGTGATGGGTGATCGAGGCTTTGTTGAAGCCTCCACACCTGATTCAAGAAATGGTTCATTACTCCAGGCTTCAGTGACACAGTGCTCGAGTAGGACATCTAGTGGAGAATGAAGTGCATTGCGCTGTGTTGTTGGTTGATGGATTCTTTGGGATTTGACTGCCCATGCACGTCTCGTTCGACTACAGGTTTCACTGGTTTCATGCTTCTACAATACATATGTGAAAGAAACAGTTATTAGCATTACACTGATATATTGCAGCATTATACTCATCCTGACACAATGTGCTTGTGTAACGTTTGATGAGTTTTTGAGAGATAAAAGTTTTTGATAAAAGTGTGTGTGATCTATATCTTATCTGGAGCTCTGTAGGAGCTGATTAATGACACCATAGCTGTGTCCCAATTCAGGGTCTGCATCCTTCGGAGGACGCAGCCTACGTGGTCTCAGGAGGCCGTGTCCTCCGGAGGATCCTCCGGAGGATCCTCAACCGTTGGTAAATGGGACGGTCTGGCCTTCAAAGCACTTCCTGATTGTGGCGCGACGTCATAAATTTTGCCCCGGGAAAAACAAAAGCAGCGACAGCGACACGACACGGACACACAACAAGCAGGACAACAGTGTGGATTTAGAAATTTGGAATATTTTAATATATTTATTTGTTGTTGGAGGAAGAGGAGAGGCGGCTCCAGCGGCAGCAAAACCGGTGACGGCTCATTTTCTTCAGGCGGGGAGGTGACGTTAAGCTGCTGTTTAACCATATTATTGATCATAATTAATATACCGGTTACTGAGCAAACGCTAGATATATAACCAGTAGATAGACAAATATGATTAAATGTAATTTATATTTGATTCAATTGTAAGACTTGATACAGGGTCTGTTTGTAATTTGAATACTTTAAATTAAATAGCTAAATGTGTAAGAACCCTGCAAATAACCCTGAAACCACCAAGGACTCCTGCTCAGCCAAACATTTATATATATGTTCTTTGTGAATAGTATTTTCTGCTGATCTTTATAAATAATAAACTGTACATTTTCATAATGCCCACTGGTAAATAGTTAGAAATGTTCAAACTGTGTCTTTGTAAATATTGTACATAACAGAACAATAAATGATTTACTGTGGTCACTGAGAAGTTGTTCAAAAGTTTACTTCAATTATAAATAGGTGAAAACACATAATGTAACAAGGTTAGAAGAGTTTAACACAGAGACAAGAACAATTTAATACACAATTTAATAAGTAACATTTAAATAACACAGAACATAAAATCACTGCTGTCCAACATCCTCTCAATGAGCTGAGGTCTGTCCGTTCTTTCTCTGCTCTCCCTCCCTCTCTCCCCCTCTCTCTCTCTCTCTCCCTCTCTCTCTCTCTCTCTCCTCTCTCCCTCTCTCTCTCTCTCTCTCCATCCCCCTCTCTCTCTCCCTCTCTCTCTCTCTCTCTCTCTCTCTCTCCATCTCTCTCTCTCTCTCCCTCTCTCTCCCTCTCTCTCCCTCTCTCTCTCCTCTCTCCTCTCTCCCTCTCTCTCTCTCCCTCCCTCTCCAGCCTCATCTCCTCCGTTATCAATTGTCAGGTTTCTTCTGTTTCTCTCTGCTCCTCCTACAACAAAACGACAACAGGCAGAATGACCGTTTGATATAATAACGACAATATTGCTCCTCACGTGAACTATACTTTAACTGTCCAGAAACAACATCCAATCAAAGCGTTTAGTTTACAGCGCCTCGTATCAACAGGACGTCATGTTTGTAAATATAAAACTCATTTTTTTAATGCCGCTGTCACTACTAGCATTTTAAAACTCTCCAACTACTGCTCTTTACTTACATTTAAATGTGAATTCGGCACTCCTGCCGCTGCCGCTCGCTTGGCCCGTCATTGTACTATTGGACAAAAAGTAGGCCCGCAAAGCATTGTGGGATATTTAAGGCCACGAAGGATGGTAGCGATGCGTCCTCCAAATTCAGGCAAAAGGAGGACGCATTTGGAGGACCCTTCGACTTTTGGCGAATTGGGACAGCCTTCGCGCAGCTTTGTGACGTAAGCGGCCTTAAAATGCGCACTCCGAAGGATGCAGACCCTGAAATGAGACACAGCTACACAGAGCGGCCTGTGATAAACTCACACCTGTCCGACTTCCTGATGACCTCATCATGACGTCCAGCTGTTTATTTTCCTTTAGTCCATTGTTCCTCCTCTTCCTCTTCTTCTGTGTCCATCTGTCTGTCCTCTCTGTCTGTCCTGTGTCCTCTCTGTCTGTCCTCTGTGTCTGTCCTCTGTCCTCTCTGTCTATCCTCTGTCCTCTCTGTCTGTCCATTTGTCTGTCCTCTGTGTCTGTCCTCTGTCCTCTCTGTCTGTCCTCTGTCCTCTCTCTCTGTCCTCTGTGTCTGTCCTCTGTCCTCTCTCTCTGTCCTCTCTGTCTGTCCTCTGTCCTCTCTGTCTATCCTCTATCCTCTCTCTCTGTCCTCTCTGTCTATCCTCTGTCCTCTCTCTCTGTCCTCTCTGTCTGTCCTCTGTCCTCTCTGTCTATCCTCTGTCCTCTCTGTCTATCCTCTGTCCTCTCTCTCTGTCCTCTCTGTCTGTCCTCTGTCCTCTCTGTCCTGGTTATCCTAACCCCCTCTTTCTATCTCTGGAGTTTGGTTTATTTACATGAAGTGGATCCTGGCAGGTTTACAAACTGAACCCAAGAGCTTCAAGAAACTCAAACTTCAAACCAGACATCACACAGAAGTTAAGAGGCATGAAGGAGGAGTGTTTCAGAGCAGTTAGAGTCATGCAGAGAACACGTCTTAACTGGAATGTGGGACAGAAAACCTGTTTGAAAACCAGTCTGAAGAATGACACAAGTGAACTAACCGCATGCTTCACTTTTCTGGGTCTGAAGAATCAGTGCTGTTTGTCAGGTCTAACATCCTGTCCTCACACCCCCCCCCCCCTCTCTCTCCCTCTCTCAGTGGTTGTAAACAGTTTCAGTTCCAAAGTTATGACTGTTATTGATTCAATTGCCCCAATCAGAACCAAAGTTCTGTCAGGAAGGAAAAAGTCACCTTGGAGAAATGCCACACTGGTTAAAGCTCAAAAAAGAGTCTGCAGACAGGCAGAACGCAGATGGAGAAAAACTAAACTCCAGGTTCTTTATAACATTTACAAAGAGAGCCTACAGAACTACAACCAGGAACTGAAAAATGCAAGACGATCCTATTTTTCAGAGATCATCGACAGGAACAGCAACAATGCTCGCACATTGTTCTCTGTTATAGACAGACTGACAAACCCAGGAGTATCAGTCCCACCTGAACTGCTGTCTAAAAAGTCATGCAATGACTTTGCATCTTTTTTCACAGATAAAGTTTTACAGACAAACAGTCTGTAGCTCTAGCTCTGGCAAAATATGTCACTTGTGCTTCTCATCCACCAGTTAAGCTGGCACATTTGAACCTTCTAGATAATACAGCACTGACAGAAACTGTTAAACAGTTAAAACCCACAACATGCTCACTTGACAATCTGCCTACACATTTTCTTAAAAACGTTTTTAACTGCATATCGTCAGATGTGTTGCAGATAGTTAACAGCTCTCTTCAGTCAGGGCAGTTTCCCCAGACCCTGAAAACTGCAGTAATCAAACCTCTGCTCAAAAAATCAAACCTGGATGCTTCAGCAATAAATAACTACAGGCCAATATCTAACCTTCCTTTTCTGGGAAAGGTCATTGAAAAGGCTGTTTTTCAACAAATTCATGCATTTTTGGTGCAAAACAATCTTTTTAATGAATTTCAGTCTGGATTTCGAGCGCACCACAGCACTGAGACTGCACTTATTAAGGTCTTAAATGACATACATCAGAATAATGATGCATCCAAAGTCTCTGTCTTAGTGCTGCTGGACCTTAGTGCTGCATTCATCACATGACTACAGTCCCTTACACTCACTAAGTAAGTGTACTCAACAAATCAATGAGTGGATGAGCCAGAACTTTCTCCAGCTCAATGCTGACAAAAATGAAAGAGCTAAGATCAGTGCTCACCTTGACTCCATGTCACTGAAGGTCACAAACCAAGCCAGAAATCTCGGTGTAATACTCGACTCAGACCTGAACTTTAACACCCATGTAAAAGCCATTACTAAGTCTGCCTATTACCACCTGAAAAACATTGCTAGGATCAAGATCTGTCCAAACAAGACACAGAAAAACTTATTCATGCATTTATTTTCAGTAGGCTAGATTATTGTAACGGCGTCCTCACAGGTCTTAGCAAAAAATCCGTCAGGCAGCTGCAGCTGGTCCAAAATGCTGCTGCCAGAGTTCTGAGTAACACCAGGAAAATGGACCACATCACACCGGTCCTCAAATCACTGCACTGGCTTCCTGTGAGTCAAAGGATCCATTTCAAAACTTTACTCCTGGTCCACAAAGCACTGAATGGTCTTGGACCAAAATACATCCTGGACTTATTGGTTCCCTATGAACCATCCAGACTCTTGAGATCATCAGGGACAGGCCTACTGTGTGGACCCAGGGTCAGAACCAGACAGAGTGAAGCAGGATTCAGTTACTCTGCCCCTCACTGTGGAACAGCCTTCCTGAACACCTGAGGTCTGCTCAGACAGTCACTTCATTTAAGTCAGGCCTGAAAACTCATTTGTTTACTGCAGCGTTCTCCTAATTTCTTGACTGCACTCTTCTCATTTAATCATCCTGATTTTATTTGATGTTTTTATGATTTTATGATTTTATTTTTTTTATTATTTTAATTTCTTAATTTAATGTTTAAATATGTTTTATTCTGTGATTTCATCTTATGTAAAGCACTCTGAATTGCCTTGTGTATGAATGGTGCTATATAAATAAAGCTTGCCTTGCCTTGCCTCTCTCTTCCTCTCTCCTCTCCCTCCCTCTCTCCCTCCTCTGTCTCCTCTCTCTCCCTCTCTCTCTCCCTCTCTCTCTCTCCCTCCCTCCCTCCCTCCCTCCCTCTCTCTCTCCTCTCTCTCTCTCTCTCCCTCTCTCCTCTCTCTCTCCCTCTCTCCTCTCTCTCTCCCTCCCTCTCTCTCTCTCTCTCACCTCTCTCTCTCTCCCTCCCCCTCTCTCTCCTCTCCCTCTCTCTCTCCCTCTCTCTCTCCTCTGTCTCCTCTCCCTCCCTCTCTCTCTCTCCTCTCCCTCCCTCCCTCCCTCTCTCCTCTGTCTCCTCTCCCTCTCTCGCTCTCTCTCTCTCTCTCCCTCTCTCTCTCTCTTCCTCTGTCCCTCCCTCCCTATCTCCCTCTCTCCTCTCTCTCTCCCTCCCTCTCTCTCTCCTCTGTCTCCTCTCTCTCCCTCCCTCTCCCTCTCTCTCTCCCTCTCCTCTCCTCACCTCTCTCTCTCCTCCCCCTCTCTCTCCTCTCCCTCTCTCTCTCCCTCTCTCTCTCCTCTGTCTCCTCTCCCTCCCTCTCTCTCTCTCCTCTCCCTCCCTCTCTCTCTCTCTCCTCTCCCTCTCTCTCTCCTCCCTCTCTTCTCTCCTCCCTCTCTCTCCTCCTCTCTCTCCCTCTCTCTCTCCTCTCTCTCTCTCTCTCTCTCTCTCTCTCTCCTCTCCTCTCCTCTCCCTCCCTCCCTCCCTCTCTCCCTCCCTCTCTCTCCTCTCCCCTCCCCCCCTGTCTCTCTCCCTCTCTCTCTCCTCTGTCTCTCTCCCTCCCTCTCTCTCTCTCCTCTCCCTCTCTGCCCCTCATGGCACGTCCATGAGGTCTACACGTTAGACCTGACTGTTAGACCTGACTGGAGCAGGTCTCTGGTTCTTATCTTGACACTTCCTCAGACCACGTTCTCCTTCATTTCTTCTCTGCCTCCACATGCCTCTGCTCCATCACACATGCTGCTCTCTGCTCAGTCCAGCCCAGGTCTGGTCAAAAAGGTTAAGTTACTCGCTCTTCGGGGTTTTTTATCTGATGGGTTTGTGCTTGGGTGCTTTTCTTGTCTTCCTCCTGTGGGAGGTCCGATTCGTTCAGAGTGGCTGGGCGTGGCTTCCTGCGGGCTGAGGGTTGGCTCATCTGACTCCACCTCACTCCACCAGAAAAACCAGCCCGCCACGCCGCTCTGCCTCTTTCACCGACAAACCTGAAGCCTTTTGGACCTTTGTGCCGATTGTTCTGATTGAAATGAGAACATGTCAACAAAACATCAAACACTGGTTGTTTTCTGACGCTTCTCCCCTCAGCAGCTGTCCTGGGTCAGACCAGGTTCACTGAGTCAAGTCATCAGGAGCTTTAGAGGCTCACAGACGGAGCTAGCATGCTAGCATTAGCATTTCATCTCATCTCATCTTTAAGTTTTTTCTAACCTCTCCACCAACAGAAGATCTGATTTAAATCCCAGACCTGCCAAACCCCGCTGACGAGTTCTACAGCAGGACGTTCAAACAAACAAAAAGACCCAGAGACGCTGGAAGCATCACACACTTTATTTAGACAGATGTTCTGTGATAACACTGTTTATCAGCAGGACCAGTGGAAGCTGAGAGCTGTGACAGTAACATGTTCAGACGTGTGTCAGAGTTCAGAGGAGCTTCAGGGAGGAGCTGAAACCTTCTCATGTAAACTGGATTCATGTCCTCTGTTCTCACGACACTTAGATTTGGACCGGACAGCTGAGAAGCACGTGGACTTCCCGCCGGGCTCAGGGGCCGCTTAGAAGCACTTGCGGTGGACGATGCCGGGGCCAGACTCATCGTAGTCCTGCTTACTGATCCACGTCTGCTGGAAGGTGGAGAGGGAGGCCAGGATGGAGCCGCCGATCCAGACTGAGTTCTTCCTCTCTGGAGGAGCGATGATCTGCAGGACAGAGACAGAGACGGTGAGGAGGACGTTCACTGCGAATAACGAAGATGTTACAGAGCGTACAGGTGTACCTTGACATTCATGGTGGGTGGAGCAAGGGCCGTGATCTCCTTCTGCATGCGGTCAGCGATGCCGGGGTACATGGTGGTGCCTCCGGACAGCACCGTGTTGGAGTACAGGTCCTTATGGATGTCCACATCACACTTCATGATGCTGTTGTAGGTCATCTCGTGAACGCCAGCCGAGTCCATTCCTGAACACAAACAACAAGTCAGGTAGTGTTCAGGTCCACTTCACATGGTCCCTCAGGTCCACTTCACGTGGTCCTGATCAACATGCAGCTTCACGAGGAGCAGCAGATAAACAGGTTTAAAGTCTGGATGGTCCAGGACCTCCAGACTTTCCTCTCAGTGTGGCTACAAACCCAGGAAGGAGGGCTGGAAGAGCGCCTCGGGGCAGCGGAACCTCTCGTTGCCGATGGTGATGACCTGTCCGTCAGGAAGCTCGTAGCTCTTCTCCAGAGCAGAAGAGGAGGCTGCGGTCTGCATCTCATTTTCAAAGTCCAGAGCCACGTAGCAGAGCTTCTCCTTGATGTCACGCACGATCTCCACGCTCAGCTGGAGGTCAGAGGTCACATGTACACATTACACTCCATGAATGCACAAAAGTCTGACATCATCATGATCTAGTTCCCTCTGCAGGGGGTCTGCGGGGAGGAGGTCGTACCGGTGGTGGGGAGGATCTTCATCAGGTAGTCAGTCAGATCTCTGCCTGCCAGGTCCAGACCAATGATGGCGTAAGTCAGAGCACTGCCGTCATAGATGGGCACAGTGTGGCTGACACCGTCACCAGACTCCACCACAATACCTGCAGAACAATAACACACACGCTCACACACCAGGACTCTGATGTCGGCCATTTTGTTACAGATTAGAGTGGGAGTTCACTCACCGGTGGTACGACCAGAGGCGAGAAAAGCCAGGACGGCCTGGATGCCCACGTAAATGGCCGGAGTGTTGAAGGTCTCAAACATGATCTGTACAGAAAGAGTCAGCATCACTCTGGTAACCATGGCAACGGCAGTAAACCTCACTTCCTCCACTGCTCCACTTCACTGAGCATTTTTTTCCATTCAGACTTGGTGATCTTTGTTTGTTTTTGGGCCCAAAGTGTTAATAGAGTAGGTTAATTAAAAATAATGATCAGATCATAAAGGTCAGGTTTTCTGAAAAAAAGATACCAAACCTATGTGTGGGACATTTTCAATGTGGTGTATTAAGACAAACTCAACAGTGTTCAGAAACAGGCTCTTAAGGGTTAAAGTGGTAAATGACATGATGAGTCTTAGTCCTGATGCAGGCAGCTCGTCTGTCCTGCTCAGTGCGGCTCGTGATCACAGCATGCTGCACCGACCTGAGCACTGGTTGGTTCAACGAGTGGTTAAAACCATCAGACCAGAGGAGCAGCTTCTTTGTTGCCATGGGCAACAGAAGTGTCCTTGACCAGTGGAGTCCCGCAGGGCTCAGTCCTTGGACCATGACATTTCAGCCTATATATGCTCCCACTTGGACGCGTTATGCTGATGACTGTGCTGTCAGCGACGCCCCCTGGAGGCAGATTTGTTGCCACTATTCTTTGATTTCATGGTTTTGCTTGTTTGCCAACAAGTAGTCCTATTCTCTCTCCCTACCCTGTCCTGTGGGTTAGAGCCAGATACTGTCCTACTAGAGGACAAGAGACATGTCCTGACTCAGCTATGGTGACTAGTGTGCTACTTCAACAACAAGTAAAAGTACTTTAAATGTACTTAAAGTATTCAAAGTAAAAGTACTCACACACTGAACAACAAACAGGCATTCAGCATGTTTACTGTGTCAGTGTTCCTGCTGTAGATTCATGTGATGATTCATGTTCATCACACATTCATGGATGGACCTGTGTTAGCAGACAGCAGCTAACTAGTTAGCTCACTGAGCCAGAGCACCGGCATCATGACTGAGGCTCATTATAGAAACACAGCTGGCAGCGTGACACCAGCTCCATGCAGAGTCTGACCTCACATCAGTCCACACTGTGTTCATCACATGGAACAAGGAACTACAGACACTGGAGACATGTAGTGGAGGAGGAAGGACAGGTGACAGCTGCAGCGTGGAGTCAGAGGAGAAAGGATGAGCTGTTATTTTTACTTAAGTATAAATACATAAAATTTACTTAAGTACAGTAACGAAGTACAAATACTTAGTTACTTTCCACCACTGGTAGTAACACTGGGAATCATTTGGACACTGTGCTCCTAGTAAAACAAAGTCAGTCTGACTGCACATAGAAGCAATTACTGCATGTAATCACCTTAAAAGTCCAACTAAGATGTCTTAAGTCACAACATGAGAAACCCTTATCCCTGCCTTTGTCTCCAGCAGGGGCGGCTCACTGCGGTGGTCTTTTCACAGCTGTCCATCAGACCATCAGACCACCAGCTGGTCCAGCATGCAGCTGCTCAGGTTCTTAGACCAAACAGGACTGAGCACATTACTCCGTCAGTTCTCAGCTCTGCACTGACTTCCTGTGAGCTTCTGATCTTAAGACATTTCTCTCCCAGAGGAGACACATGCACCCACTGAGGGCAGCTTCAGGTCCAGACTTTAAACCGAGCTGTTCCCTGACGCTCTGCTAAAGATTCACTGTGAATCACCATCAGTCTATTTTAATATTCTTTTATATTTGTCATGGTTTCAGCCAGGTCTTTTATTTTGTAGTTCATTTTCTGTTTGCATTAGTTCTAGTTTTACTTCCTGTCACTTCCTGTTTTATTTTGTATGTCACTAGTTCCCTTGTGTTTCAGGTCTGTTGACTTCCCCTTCCTCATGTGTGCTCCCTTCCCCCTCCTGTAATAACCTGCTCCGCCCTAATGTGCTTCACCTGTGTCCAATTGTCTTCCCTCCTGTGTATAAAGCCTGTGTGTTTCCTTCCCCTTGTTGCCAGTTCGTTTTGTGAGTCTTCCATGCGACACAGCCGTCCACGTAGTCTATCAGCTGTTGTGATTTTCCCTACGGGTTTTTGAGTAAGTTTTGGATTTTCTTGTGCTTTGACTTTGTTTGGATTTGACCACTGTTTTAGCCTTTTGTTCCTTGTACCTCTGCCACGCCGACTGATCACCCGTGTACCGAACCCTGGCTAATATTAAAGGAGTTTAAAGTTTTCACCTCCGGCTATGTCTGCATTTGTGTCCATCTCACAACCCCTGACAATATTTTCTACACTTTGACCTTTATGTTAGTCAGCGTTCTTACTTTTACTATACACACACACACAGACACACAGACACACACACACACACAAACACACACACACACACACACACACACAGACACAGACACACACACACAGACACACACCTGGGCCATCTTCTCCCTGTTGGCTTTGGGGTTGAGGGGGGCCTCGGTCAGCAGGACTGGATGCTCCCGAGGAGCCACACGGAGCTCATTGTAGAAGGTGTGATGCCAGATCTGCAGGACAGACGGACGTCATGAAGCCAGAGACAGAGGGACACAGAGACAGACAGACGTCATGAAGACAGAGACGGAGACAGACAGACACACAGACAGACAGAGAGAGAGACAAAGAGACTCCAGCTCCAACATAGAGTCACCTTCTCCATGTCGTCCCAGTTGCAGATCATCCCGTGCACCACGGGGTACTTCAGGCTCAGGATGTCCCTCTTGCTCTGAGCTTCCTGTCCCACATAGCTGTCCTTCTGTCCCATTCCCACCATCACACCCTGTGCGCGCACACACACACAAACACACACAGAGTCAGTCACATGTAACATGTGGACACATCTGGAGCTGCGGCTGCTGTTAGACAGTACCTTATTTCTGGGACGGCCGACGATGGAGGGGAAGACGGCACGGGGGGCGTCGTCTCCGGCAAATCCGGCTTTGCACATACCGGATCCATTATCGATGACCAGGGCTGGAATGTCTTCGTCTTCCATTTCTGAAAGGACACATGATGTCACCACCTGGTGTTTGTTTATGGTTTGTTTCCTTGTTGTGGGTCTTTAGTTAAATCTGTGTTTAGTTATTTTTCCTGTAGTTCTGGTGTTTTGTTTCTCTGGGTTTTTGTTTAGTTCTTGTGTCTTGTCTCGTGCTTCCTGTTTTATTTTGACAGCCTTGTCCTCCTTGTGCATTGTCTTGAGTTTTACTTCCTGTGGTTTCCCTCCTTGTTTGATCACCTGCCCTCATGTGTGTCACTTGTGTCTGTTAGAGGGTTTGGTTTCATGTGTTCCTTTATGCTCCTGGATCTACGCGTGTCTCGTCTTCCATGCTAAGCCTTGCCAGCTCTCACCGTCGGACTTGTTTTCCTGTGATGAGGTTTGCCACGCCAAGTATTTTTGTATTTCTTCTCGCCTTTGAATTTTGATAACTCTTTGAACCTTGCCAAGCCGTGTTTTTGAAGCTACCGGTGGTAGAGATAAAGTTTGGTTTGTAGAGAACTCTTGCACTGTCTTGAGTCAGTAAAACTAAAATACTTTTGTTTTGACCGCCCTGCATTTGTGTCCTCATCTTGATGAACCCTGACACATGAGGACTCAGCCGGTTTAAATCACTTTAAATCAGATTATTGATTACATGTATGGATATCTCATCATTATTATTACATGTTTAACCCTCTGCTGTTTGACTGAGGAGTCTGAAGCCCCGCCCGCTGATCGATCCAGGACCAATAAATATTCATACTCATTCTGTCCAAGTCCTCTGGATCAAACCACGACCCTCAGCTGTCTGCCCGTCAGTCCGACCCTGCAGGGTCTGGATCTGAACAGTCTTTACTGAGCCTGCGCTGTCAGTGGCCAGAGGCCGGGTCCGGGTCTTACCTGAGTCTCGGGTGGGTCTGTCTCTGGGTGAGTCCTGCAGATGTGTCTCTGGTCCAGCTGTGCTCCCTTAATGCAGCAGCAGACCTCAGACCGCACCGGTTTTATTCACGCACCGGGCAGCTGGTGTCGTCCTGTCTGCTCTGATTGGTCCAGGTGTGCAGGCTCCTGCAGGTTTCACTGGTTGAACCAGGTACTGTCAAGGGGAGGGGCGCTAGGGACGAAAGAAAGCCTGCAGGTGGAATGGATTCTGGAGCAGCAGGACGGCTCTGAGTGGCCAGACAGACTTGATGAAAGGCAGAGGTCAGAGGCGGCATGTTGTGATGTCATTGTGTGTGGGTCAAACGTGTGTAAACTGTATGAAGACTGACGGTCAGTGAAAACAGACGGACACAGAGCGGTCTGTGCTGTTCCTGTGATCACACCTCACACCTGTCCGACTTCCTGATGACCTCATCATGACGTCCAGCTGTTTATTTTCCTTTAGTCCATTGTTCCTCTCTTCCTCTTCTTCTGTTTCCCATCTGTCTGTCCTCTGTCCTCTCTGTCTGTCCTCTGTGTCTGTCCTCTCTGTCTATCCTCTGTCCTCTCTGTCTGTCTGTCCATCTGTCTGTCCTCTGTCCTCTCTGTCTGTCCTCTGTCCTCTCTGTCTGTCCTCTGTCCTCTGTCCTCTCTGTCCTGGTTATCCTAACCCCCTCTTTCTACCTCTGGAGTTTGGTTTATTTACATGAAGTGGATCCTGGCAGGTTTACAAACTGAACCCAAGAGCTTGAAACAGAACGGACTTGTAGACCTTCTTCAAGCAGCCGGTATCAGTTCTGATTCAGCATGAACCACCTTCAAGAAACTCAAACTTCAAACCAGACATCACACAGAAGTTAAGCGGCATGAAGGAGGAGTGTTTCAGAGCAGTTAGAGTCATGCAGAGAACACGTCTTAACTGGAATGTGGGACAGAAAAACCTGTTTGAAAACCAGTTTGAAGAAGAATGCAGACAGAACTAACCACATGCTTCACTTTTCTGGTTCTGAAGAACCAGTGCTGTTTGTCCTGAAGGCATTAGTGTCCTCACATCCCTGAGCCCTGTGTTTCTTTGGGAGCTTCTCTCAAACGGCACCTTATGAAGTGGCTTCATTCTAATTCACACAGTGTTCAGCTGTGCAGTCACCCAGCTACACTCTGAAAGACGCTTGGTTACCTGCTCCAGTCTAAATGTCCAGAGGCCACAGTGAACCGGCTCTGTGTGTGTCTGTGTGTGTCTGTGTGTCAGTTAAATGAGTGTGTTAGCAACAGTAAGCACAAATGTCTTACTGAAGCATCTTTATGTGACAGTGACTGTGAGGCGGCGCTAGAACAACCTGTCTGAGAGAAGAGAAGGATCACATGACGTCTGCTGTGCTCTCTGCACATGTCGCCATGTTTCCAGTAAACAGCACGTCATGAGAGGATGCTGTAGAAGTGTGTATTCAGTGTAGAAAGACTTCACAGGGCTGAGGTGGTTACTTGCTGTTATATATTATATTTAACCTCAGCATTTATCTGACGTCTGGTCCATACGTCTTAAACTGAATCAGTGGTGGGAAAAATTGAAACAACTTGGTTTAACCTTAATGACTGATGAATGATCACACCTCAGGGTCTGTCTTTGTGTGTCTTTGTGTGTCTGTGTGTGTCTGTCTCTCTCTGTCTTACAACAATAACACATCAGAATCATTTGATATCTTATCGTGTCTAAATGTCGTTGATCAATATAAATATCTGTGGCTCTGCTTCCTGTCTGTCCTCCACCCACACTCGCACACGGAAGTGTTTAACACTTTCACTTTCTCGCAGCACTGACGGAGCAGCAGGACTTTCATCGTGCTGCTGGAACAAAGAGTGTTTAAATGCAGGAGTAACTCAGAGCAGCCTGTCTATAACAGACCTGATCAGATGTATTGACCCGGAGGAGGACACAGAAGAACAGAGTATGATCATCATCAGGTGAGTGAGAGGAATTATTGTTATTATTATTGCGTTATAACTTTGATACCTGCAGTTCAGCCGCCATCTTAGATTTCTGTGACGGTTAGATTTCTGCGCAGGTTAAACTTCAGAAACACTTACACAGGTCCAGCTGATCAGATCAGCTACAGATCATTTCAGAGTTCAGAGGGTTAATCATTGCTGTGTGTGAACAGTACATTAACAGAACATTCACTAACTTCTGCCCTCAGCTGGATATTCTCAGTGATCCTCTCCAGCGAGCTCATCATGGCGTCTGCAGGACCAGGTGAGTCCAACTCAGACTTTATTATTGTCCTCACCTCTGTCCACATGAAGCTCTCTGATCCTGTTACATCATTAAAGTACATTGAACCGGAGTGTAAACATAGTCTGAACTCCTCAGTGAGGATGAACTGCAGTGAAGCTGCTTTGATGTGTCATTCAGCCGTCTCCATGTCATGTGACCAATAGGGGTGGGCGAATCGATCTAAATATCGATAGTATCGATACCAACGTTAGGATCAGTAATTACTCGATACTAACGTGATGAGATCAATATTTCTCTGGAAGTTTCTCTTCTATACCTTCAGCAACTTTACTCGTATTTCTATCTCTTTCTATCTCTGGAGTTTGGTTTATTTACATGAAGTGGATCCTGGCAGGTTTACAAACTGAACCCAAGAGCTTGAAACAGAACGGACTTGTAGACCTTCTTCATGCAGCCGGATCAGTTCTGATTCAGCATGAACCACCTTCAAGAAACTCAAACTTCAAACCAGACATCACACAGAAGTTAAGAGGCATGAAGGAGGAGTGTTTCAGAGCAGTTAGAGTCATGCAGAGAACACGTCTTAACTGGAATGTGGGACAGAAAACCTGTTTGAAAACCAGTCTGAAGAAGAATGCAGACAGAACTAACCACATGCTTCACTTTTCTGGTTCTGAAGAACCAGTGCTGTTTGTCCTGAAGGCATTAGTGTCCTCACATCCCCTGAGCCCTGTGTTTCTTTGGGAGCTTCTCTCAAACGGCACCTTATGAAGTGGCTTCATTCTAATTCACACAGTGTTCAGCTGTGCAGTCACCCAGCTACACTCTGACACGGTGTGAAAGACGCTTGGTTACCTGCTCCAGTCTAAATGTCCAGAGGCCACAGTGAACCGGCTGTGTGTGTGTCTGTGTGTGTCAGTTAAATGAGTGTGTTAGCAACAGTAAGCACAAATGTCTTACTGAAGCATCTTTATGTGACAGTGACTGTGTGGCGGCGCTAGAACAACCTGTCTGAGAGAAGAGAAGGATCACATGACGTCTGCTGTGCTCTCTGCACATGTCGCCATGTTTCCAGTAAACACAGCACGTCATGAGAGGATGCTGTAGAAGTGTGTATTCAGTGTAGAAAGACTTCACAGGCTGAGGTGGTTACTGCTGTTATAGATTATATTTAACCTCAGCATTTTATCTGACGTCTGGTCCAGTACGTCTTAAACTGAATCAGTGGTGGGAAAAATTGAAACAACTTGGTTTAACCTTAATGACTGATGAATGATCACACCTCAGGGTGCTGTCCCTGTGTGTGTGTGTGTGTGTGTCTGTCTGTGTGTGTCTCTCTCTCTGTCTCTCTGTCTTACAACAGTAACACATCAGAATCATTTGATATCTTATCGTGTCTAAATGTCTTTGATCAATATAAATATCTGTCGCTCTGCTTCCTGTCTGTCCTCCACCCCCACTCTGCACACGGAGTGTTTAACACTTTCACTTTCTCTCAGCACTGACGGAGCAGCAGGACTTTCATCGTGCTGCTGGAACAAAGAGTGTTTAATGCAGGAGTAACTCAGAGCAGCCTGTCCATAACAGACTGATCAGATGTATTGACCCGAGAGGACACAGAAGAACAGAGTATTGATCATCATCAGGTGAGTTTGAGGAGGAAGATGAAGGAAAACAAGTCACACACGAAGATTTTATATGTTAGAGTTCATAAGTTTATAAGTCTGTGGATCAGATTCAGTTTAAATGTGGAAACATCTCAAGTGTTTTCACTTTGACACCAACAACACTCGTTTTATTGATACCTGCAGTTCAGCCGCCATCTTAGATTTCTGTGACAGGATGCAGGTTAAACTTCAGAAACACTTACACAGGTCCAGCTGATCAGATCAGCTACAGATCATTTCAGAGTTCAGAGGGTTAATCATTGCTGTGTGAACAGTACATTAACAGAACATTCACTAACTTCTGCCCTCAGCTGATATTCTCAGTGATCCTCTCAGCAGAGCTCATCATGGCGTCTGCAGGACCAGGTGAGTCCACTCAGACTTTATTATTGTCCTCCCTCTGTCCACATGAAGCTCTCTGATCCTGTTACATCATTAAAGTCACATTGAATCTGGTGTTCTCTGTGAGCACAGAAAGAAGCACAGTAATAATGTAACTTTATAGGTATGATGATATTAATATGGTCTGGACCACCGATCAGATCATTTTAAATGTGTCTAGATTAGTTTTTAAATGTTCGCATCAGGCTCTGATCTGTGTGTGTTCTTACAGGTGATGATGGTTCACAGCAGCGCAGCCACAGCCCTGAGTTTGACCGTCCTAACTGTGAGTCACACTGAATGAGAAGCTACAAAATGTGACAATCACACAATGAGATGATTTTTACAGGAACATTAGGCAGTGCAGTCAGTAACAGACAATATCAATCAACACTTTATTTATATAGAGAATGCTGAAGCAAAGTGCTTTACAGAAAGACCCCCAGACACACACACACCCAAAAATGCGTACCATGCACACATGCACCCACACACACACTTATTAAAAGAAATTTAATGTATTAAAAAACGACTTAAATTAAAAGAAAAATAAACACAGGATAAAGGATTAAAAGATACGGACCAAGAAAACACTGTAATTACTTGCAAGGTTTGCAATGCGACAAGATAAGATAAAACTTTATTAATCCCGAGGAAATACTTGAAGGGAGAGGAGACACTGAGGAAATACACAACAAAGAAATCCATAAAATCAAACAGTCAAACAATCAATAAAACAATACGACTTAAAATGAGCTTAAAGAACTAACAGAACTGTGCATAAACTAAATAAATACATAAATAAATAATAGCATTCATAAAATCTAACGAGTTAAACACATAGTAAAATCATAAATAGGCTGGAACTAAAAAGCGATGAATGTAACATAATTAATTAAAAGCCAGGTCTTCGCTTTTAAAAACGTCCACACTAGCTGCTGCCCTCAGGTCCTCAGGCAGGCTGCTCCACAGACGAGGGCCATAGAAAGTAACAGACAGTACAGTCAGTACCAGATCCGATTTTTCTTGCCTTTTAAAGTGTTAAATAATGTATTTGTATATATTCCTACTCTAGCGTGGCCCTCCAAGTGTAGCTAAACATTGACATGATCGTTTAAGCCAATAAATTCAATCAGATGTTTAAAGTTTTATCATCTGATCCTGACATTTTTATACAGTATTGGTCTGATACCAATGCTGAATATCGGATCGGTTCATCCCTAGTTACAATATTTAATTTTATGCCTAATTTGTACATTTATTTTAGTTGTGATGGCAAAAGATAATTTATTAATCCCTATTCTGTCCTCGCAGTGAGTACCAGTCCAGAGCTAGACAGATAGCTAACAAGTCCTCCATAAAAACAAGGCGTGACTTTTCTTGTGTTATTGTTGGTCATGTGGATATGCTCACATTACTTGTAAAACTGTAAACAGAAAATACAACAATCCAAATTAGTATGCTAAAACACCGTCTTAACCATTTTAACATAACTTAAACATCAAATGAACATTTAAAAAGAGAGAAGAAAAAGGCTTAACTCAAAACAACAGCACAATATTATTTAATATACTTAAAGATAAAACTTTGCTGTACTTACAGACAATACTGTCTCAGGCATCAATGAAACAGATATTCCACAGAAGCATGACCGTTTGTTGCTGTCTGCTCTAACAATGAGAAGTGCACCGAGCCTGCTGTGGAAATCCCCTACTACTGCATGTCATTACCACAAAAGGCCAATAGGTGTCACTATATTACCTCAAATTACTTTAAAATCTCTTAGTGAGGCAGAACAATCCCACAGGACATTCTTTTGCCAGAGGTAATGTTGTCATGGTGACAGGTATTCCCAATCAACACAATATGTAAAGAGCGATTTTCAGTACTGCTGCATGTCAGAGCCCACAGGCCTGAGCATGTTAAATGTTAATGTGACAGCACAGCTAGAAGACCGAAGTACAGTTGTTTGAAGGGTGACCAGGAGAAAGACTCTTCTGTCTAAAAAGCACATGAAGCATGGTGTTCACAAAACTGCATCTGAATAAACAGCAACACCTGTGGAATGTCCCATGGACACATGAGCCCAAAGTGGAGGTGTTTGGTCATGATGTTTCTGAAGCTTTTACACAAAACAAACATTAACCTGACTCTAAGAGACTTTCTGCCTCTAAATCTCAGACATTTCACATAATTCAGATTGTATTTGAAGTGTGTATTTGTCTTGCACTGTTGTGACACCGTAGCCCTCAGCAGCCTACGCTCTTACACAATTCCTGTTAGAAACTGTTTGCTACCCTTTTTACTATCCATCCTATATATCATACAGCAGCCTGCTCGCCTGTTTTATGAATACTTTTATTATTGTTATTCACATAGTTTACAGACCTCACTCCAGTTTCAGGGTGTCTGTGGGGTTTTAAAAGTATTAAAGGTGATAAATTAATATTGAAAAAATTAAGGCCATTAAAAGTGTTAAATTAGTTTTTTTTTAATTTGGTATTATTGTCTTAAAATAGGTATTATTCTCTGAGGTGTCCTATTTTGATTGAAATTCTATCTGCTAAAGTTTTAGTTTAAACGGTGGGCTGTAGCCATATCCAGATCCTTGTCTCAGCTGTTTGACGCCATATTCAGTGGTCGCTCCACATTTCAAACACTGTGTGCTGGCGGCTTACAGTTTTGGTTTGCTAGGCATATCTTCAATGTCCAGTCTAGACAACTATTATCATCATGGGCAGATCCAAGTTTTCTGACAGCTGGGTGGAAGACCCAGCATTTAAGGACTGGCTCAGGTCTGTAGTAGGGAATAACCGGCAGGCTTATTGTTCGGGTTGTAAAAACATTTCACTGTCAACTGGATGGGAGCTAACGCACTTCGGTCACATATGCAATCCACTAAAGATACATGTGCGGTCGGCGAGAGCAGTTAACTCTACCACTCAACTGTCTGTGCTGCTGCACCACCACCACAGACTAGTGCAACTATAACGTAAGTTTGCAGTTTGTATTTAACATAGTTCAGATGTTCATTCAATTATGACTTATGTTGTATTGTATGTACATTTGCATAGTCTTCTCTGCCACAGTAAACCACCGTGACCTTTCAATGTGTAGGATATTCTGGCAGACTTCAGTAAACACAGAGAATAGACACCATGAGAGCTCCACAGCCAAGCTGTCAGTCTTCCATTTTTAGGCAGTGATAGATGGAACCAAGATATTTTTCCTAAACCAAATACCGATTGATCGAGACAGAGACCAGTGGAAGTAAAAACAAGTGTTGATCAGAGCCATGTGTCCCCTGATGATCCAACAGCAACTTTCACTTTGTGTGACATCACACAGCAGGATGAAGCTCTGCCCTCATGTTTAAAGCTAATGGATTGTAGTTTAAGTATGAATGTATGTGACGAGCTGGGTGTGAGAACAGTTTTATGCTCCAGTTATTCTTAGTAGCAGTAACCTGCTGAGCACACTGTGCACGCTCTAAGCTTCATGCTGCTCTCTGGTTATGCCCTCTGTCTTCCTGCTGGTATCACATACATGAATGATAATTTGCTTTATCTCCAAATATTCTTCTTCTCCTTTGTTCTCTTCTCTTCCCCCCAGCTGGCTATCAGCAGAACTGAATTTGAACCGAAAGAATTGTACTTTAGCAGGCCATACATAATAACTCATAGTTCAATGTTACTGTGATTCCTTTAATGGGATAAATGAATGTTGTTGTGTTCTTATAGTTGCAGATCAACCACTGAAGCGCAGCAGCAGTCTTCTTTTCCTGCCTCCTAGCAGTGAGTCTGTGTCAGAATTATGTTGCTTTAAACTGTGTTTAATGAGTGATCCTTCAAACAGAACAATAATTAGTGTTGCACATTATGATGTTCAGTTTCATGTGTTCAAAGTACAATACCTTTGTAAACCACAGATGGGCAAGAAATTCTTAACAGTTTATGACAGACATGTTTTAATGTGTGCAGCAGACTCAGTTGACAAAAACACCTGTTATAAAAAATGAGACCACTATGGACTATTAACATAATAATTACAGTGTTTGTCTCACAGTGTCTGAGCTGAGGGTGGTTCTGCTGGGCAGCAGCTGGTCTGAGAGGAGCTCAGTGGGGAACTTCTTACTGGGAAAGAACAAGTTTTACACAGAGGAAGAACCAGACAGCTGTGTGAGAGTCAGAGGACAGATGAAGGGCAAAGACATGGTTCTCAAACACTCCAGATCTGCTGCATCCAAACCTGTCTGCACACAGACTGACAGAGTTCATGGAGAACTGTGTGAGACTCTCTGCTCCTGGACCTCATGTGTTCCTGCTGCTCCTACAGCCTGAAGACTTCACTGAGGGACAAAGAGAGGCTCTGCAGAGTGCTGACACGATTCAGTGATCATTCAATCACTCTCTGATACTGATATCAGAGCCCAGAAAGAGGAGCTCAGGTTCCATTGAAGACTACATGAAACATCCATCACTGAGAGACATGATTCAAAGATGTAAAGATAAGCTGCTGTGGCAGAAGAAGCTTAAACAAAAGCAGCTTCTCAGAGTGATAGGAGACATGGTGGAGGAGAACCATGGAGGTCATGTGAGCTGTGATGTTATAAAGAGGCATCAAGTGGTCCTCCAACCTTCAAACAAGGAGCCACTGATGTCCAGGATCCTGTTGGAGGTACTGAGTGATGAATGCAACATGTTTGTTACAGACATGTGAGAGTGATGTCACAGAATCATACTGACATCTGTCCCTTCTTGACATAACTGTCTTTATTACAGGGACAGCCATGTCAGGAAGTCGAGCTTCAAACAGCTGAAAGTCAAATATATGTTTAATCAACATTCATATTTTAATGAACAGGATGCTGCAGATGTTTTGTTTGTTTGTTGCAGATGGATTCAGAATCATCTTGTTTGGCAAAAGTGACGACAAAAAAACAACACTAGGAAACATGATCACTGGGAAAAAGGAGTTTCATGTCCCAAGAGTCTTTGCACAAAAACAGTGTGTAGCTGCCAGTGGAGAGTGGAACCAGAAACCTGTGACAGTGGTGAACACTCCAGATATCTTCAGTCTGTCTGTGAGAACACTGAGAGAGGAGATGAAGAGCTGTGTGAATCATATGTCTCCTGGTCCAAATGTCCTGCTGCTGTTAGTGAGACCTTCAGATTTCAGTGAAGAGGACAGAAAAACCATGAAGTCCATCCTGAGTCTCTTGGTCCACATGTCTTCAACCACTGCATGGTCATCCTGACACATGAGAGGAGAAGAGAACGAGGCTCTGAGACAACTCATCCAAGACTGCAGACAAAGACAGCTCAGAATCAATGTGGATAAAAAGGAGTTAATGCAGAGAATGGAGGACATAGTGACAGACAACAGAGGAGGAAGTCTGACATTAACTGAAGAAGATCCTGTGACAGTGAAGAAAGACTCCAAACCTGCTCTGAACCTGGTTCTGTGTGGGAGCAGAGCAGCAGAGAAGACCTCAGCAGCAGAGGCCATTTTAGGTCAGACAGAGCTTCATTCAGTCTGCAGCTCCTCAGAGACTGTTGGACATCAGACAGAGGTGTGTGGACGTCGGGTGTCCCTGCTGCAGCTGCCTGCCTTGTATGGAAAAGCTCAGGAGGCAGTGATGGAGGAATCCTTCAGGTGTGTCTCCCTCTGTGATCCTGAGGGCGTCCATGCCTTCATCCTGGTCCTACCTGTGGCTCCCCTCACTGATGAAGACAAGGCAGAGTTACAGATCATCCAGAAGACATTCAGCTCTCGAGTCAATGACTTCACCATCATCCTGTTCACTGTGGACTCAGATCCTACACATCCAGCTGTGGATGACTTTGTAGTAAAAGATGAAGACATTCAGAGGTTACGTCAGAATTTTGGAGGAAGAGCTGTTTTAAATCTGAAAGACCAGCAGCAGATCAGACAGCTGTTGGACACTGTGGACAGCATGAGACTCAGAGGCAAACTCAGCAGCTACACAATGAAAACATTTCTGTTTAGCAAAGTGGATGAAACTTGTAAAGTTCAGGCTGAACTTCAGCAGCTGAAAACAAAGGCAGGGCTCACTGGTACGTTTGTTTTTGGTTTATTATTGGTCCTCAGAGTGCTGTCCTCTGTCTCCTTTATGATGAGTTTGTGTGTTCCTGTTTCACAGCTGATGCAGAGCAGCAGAGCTCAGAGAGTCTCAGGATCGTGCTGATCGGGAAGACTGGCAACGGAAAGAGTTCTTCAGGAAACACCATTCTGGGAAGGAGAGAGTTTAAAGCTCAACCAAGTCAAACATCAGTCACTAAATATTGTCAGAAAGAACAAAGTGAGGTGGACGGTCGTCCTGTTGTTGTGGTCGACACTCCTGGTCTGTTTGACAATACTTTGTCCCATGAAGAGGTTAATGAGGAGATGGTGAAATGTATCAGTCTGCTGGCTCCAGGACCACATGTCTTCCTGCTGGTGGTACAGATTGGAAGACTCACAGCAGAGGAGAAGGAGACATTAAAACTCATCAAAGAGTGTTTGGAAAGAATTCAGAGAAGTTCACCATCATTCTGTTCACAAGAGGAGATGATCTGGAAAATGAGATGTCCATTGAAGATTATATTAAACAGCAATGTGATGCTTCCTTTAAGAAGCTGATCAGTGACTGAGGAGGAAGATACCATGTGTTCAATAACAGAGATAAAAACAACCAGACACAGGTCAGAGAGCTGATAACAAAGATCGACACCATGCTGAAGGAAAATGGAGGCAGCTGCTTCACCAATGAGATGCTGCAAGAGGCCGAAGCAGCCATAAAGAAAGAAATGCAGAGAATCCTGGAGGAGAAGGAGGAAGAGATGAAGAGAGAGGGAGGAGCTAGAAAGAAAACACGAGGAGGAAATGAAAGAAATGAAAGAAAGAATGGAAAAAGAGAGAGAAGACATGGAAAAGGAGAGAAGACTGAGAGAAAAACAACTGGAGGAAATGAAAGAAAAGATCAACAAAGAACATGAGAGAAAAGAAAGAACAGAAGGAGCGAGAAGAAGATGACAAGAAGAGAAAAGAGCAGGACGAATGTGAACGGCAGAAGTGGGAAAAAGAACGAGATCTCTGGAAACAAAATTAAGTCGGAATCAGAGGAAAAGAAAACCATTGACAGAAAACTGGAACAACGCAGAAAAGAGATGAGTAAGAAGCAAGAAGCTTGGGAGAAGGAGCGAAAAGAGTGGTGGGACAAACGATATAAGGAAGATGAAGAGAGATGGCAGAAAGAGCAAATAAAAAAAAAAAGCTACAAGAGTATAAACGACAAAGAGCAACAGATGAAAAGAAAAGGGATGCAGAAGATCAAAAAAGAAGGGAAAGGAGGAGAAGGAAAAAAAAGAATTAGAGGCAAACCACCAGAAAGAAATGGACAACATGAAGAAGAGATATGATGAGGAGGCTAGAAAACAGGCTGAGGAGTTCAATGAGTTTAAAGATAAATACCTCAAAGAACAGGAAGCTCTGAAGGAAAAGCATGACAAAGAACTGCAAGATCTAAAGAAAAAGCACGAAGAAGAAATACAAAAGAACAAAGAGGCACACAGCAAGTACATGCAGTTGCAAGAAAACGCAAGTCAGAAAGAAACTCTACTCCAAGGCACACTACAGGCAAAAGAACAGGAACTGCAAAAGGAAAAGACTACCACAGAGACTAATCAGCAGAAAATTCAAGAACTGGAAGAATTGAGGAAGAAACATGAAGAAGAAATTACCCAATTAAAAAATTCCTTTTTTATAAAAATCAAAGAGGTGTGTACCATCTGCTGATTATTCTAAGTTGAGGTCACTGTGGGTGGTTGCCTACCTAAAACCTTTACAGACTCATTCACTGGATTTGCTGTTGTCTGGAGTGCAGTCTGTTTCTCAGACCACCTCTCATGTTCACCCTTGCTTGTTTCCTCTGGTGCACCAAATTGAGAAATAATTTCACCAGAGAAGGGATGGATGAAGCTATTTTTCTTAAACTGGAAAGAATTATAGCAGAAGAGCGTATGTGACACTCCATTCACAATGGAACCCCATCAAGCATGTTTGTATTTTTCTTCATGTCAACACTTCACACAATCGTGACCTGGACAACTGGGAAGCAAATAATTCCCCAGTATCAAAATGGAGTGACAGATAAAATAAAATCACAACGATGCAACGAGATGCTTTCATCTGTGTAGGAAAATTAACATGTTTAATTTTAAGCCTATTTTCACACACTGTTCTGAACCATCATAATATAAACAACCAAACTGGATGAGGAACCTTTATTTACACACCTTATTCAATTGTATTTTTTCTATAATTTTACATTTTACATCTGAATGTTCACATGTTGATGTAATCATTTAATCTTATTTGGCTGGAGAAACTTAATAGTTAATATTTCTTGTACATTTGTCATTTGCAACCTTGATTAAAATAAGAAACTTATTAATAAAGAAGTTAGTAAGAGCCTTTTAAGTTAGTTTATTTGTAATAATAATTTAGTTAAAAATGTGAAACTAATAATTTAATTATAAAGACCGTTGCTAAAATACATAATTTAGTAATTAATTATTCAGATTGCAGCTAGACGCATAGGAAGCCACACAGTTTTTTGACCGAGCTTAACGTGTCTATTGTATTTTTTGTGTGTTTAGTACATTTTTGAAAAGAAGATTCGGTCTTGCTTGTGCTTTTTCAAAATAGTCGTTGGACAAGCTGCAAAAGTGGTACAGAAGGGTTTGCACAGGAGTGCCACTACAAAGTTGTTTTTAAATAAGTTGTTATTTTTCTGAATTGTTTCCATGAATGAATGAACATATTATGCAGTTTCTTTATCTAAAATGTGTGTGCAAACATGTCATTTAGACATGGAAAAGGTGTTACGAGGCGTACAAGGAAGGAGATCCAGGCGCAGGTAAAAATAATTCACTTTAATGGTGGAACAAAAATCAACCTCGAAGGCGAATAAGGCAACAGTCCAAAACAACAAAAGGCAACCACGAGGGCGAACTACGATGAGTCTTCAAAAACTAAAGGTGACCACGAGGGCGGAAAACAAAACTCCAGGTCCAAGGCGAGGGACAACTGGGCGGCGTGGCAGATGACCAAAACAAGAAACAAGAGGTAAGTCAAAGGATTTCTCTAGGACGACGAGAAGAGGCTGGTTGCTTACTACATGGAAATAGTGAAGAACTGGCGCCGAAGCGAAGGGAGGTGGTGCTTAAATAGCAGATGGGATGACAGGAAATCGGACACAGGTGAGTAGCCGCCATGACTCCACCCAGCTGAGCCTACGCACCTGGAGAGAGCAACAAAAGACAGAGACAAGCAAGGCAGGAAAAGAAACGACAGGAAGTGCAAGGAGAGCAGTTCTCACCACATAACAAAAGGAGAGAAGACTAAGAGAAAAACAACTTGAGGAAGCGAAAGAAAAGATCACAAAGAACATGAGCAGAGAAAGAAAGAAGACAAGAGGAAGAGACAACAGAAGAAACTCAAAGACAAGCTTCAGAACAAAAATCGGAGATCTGGAGGAAAAACTACAATCGGAGTCCAAGTCAAAGGAAACAATCGACAGAGAACTGGATCAATTCAGAGAAGAAATGAGGAAGCAACAAGAAATCTGGGATAAGGAAAGAGAAGAACAGGAGGACAAACGAAAACAAAAAGATGAACAGAAACAAGAGGAACTCAGGAAACTCCAGGAAAAATATGACCAGGAAAAAAGAAGAAGAACGACTGAGAAGAAAGCAGGAAGAGAAAGAGCGGAAAGAGTTAGAGGATAACTTTAAAAACAAATGGAGGATATGCAGACGAAGTATGAAGAGGAGGCCAGAAAACAAGCTGAAGAGTTCAACGAGTTCAGACAGAAATATGACAAAGAGTTTCAAGAGCTGAAGAGCTTTGTATGTTGTAAAATTGAAGATGAATTGGTAACTCCTCTCTCTGCCGGCCTTGCAGCCTCAGTGACTCACAGATATGAAGACATTTCATTTCATTCCATCTGTATTTTCAGAGCTCAGCACTGTGAGCTGTTTATCTGTCCAGAAGCTGCCGTCTGTGCTCTGAAGAGTGACTCAGACCACAGTGACCTCTTGTGGTTGTATGAACAAGTGCATGCAGGTCTGGGACTCATCTCCATGGTAACCAAGATAATGATAACACATACTACTAAATTGCATTACAACCAATATTTGACTGAAACAAATTACTGTAAATCACCTAAATATTGAATGTATTCAGATGCTGGATGCAAAGCTTCATTCACAGGACTCAGAGCAACAAGAGGGACAAACACACATCAGTCATTAATAATCAGAGGGAGACTCAGACCAGCTGAAACCTCAGCCTGTTAAAACAGGATCACTAAAAGCCACTGGATACTAATATAACTGAGCTCTCCCTGAAACTTCTTTGGTTTCTTTCTCCCTGGGTTCCTGTAGGTTCCTGTAGGTTCCTTGTTTGAAATGTTTCTCTTTTTTTTTAACATCCAGGACAAGTTCAATATGTGTCATTACAATTGTTAATCAGTGGAATGTTTTGTTGGTTTTTCATGATTTAGTTTAGTATTTTGTGGGTTTGGGTTTGTTCTTTCAATAAAACTCACCTGGAAGCTGAATCCTTTGCCTGCGCCTTGAGTCCTCTCTACCAGCTGACAGTGTCTGTGAGCTCATGGAACCTGATCCACATCAGTTTATTTCATTTCATAATTTAAATTCATGGTCCAGAAATAACACGCTGATAATTATGCATCTCTGTTGGAGAGCTGTGTTTCAGTTCATTATATTATTATTTGACTTTTATTATTTTGAAAGTCAAATGATGTTTTTTCTTGTTGACGTGACTTCCTGTAGTCTCGCAAGCTCTCGCGCACGGGAGAAGACAGGAGCGGGGAGAATGAAAATGGCGCGAGAGGAGCGCTAGTTCTGCTGTTTGGAGTCCATCCACGGCTCATCCACTGAGCCGTGGATGCTCTCAACCTACCACCCTGTGTTCCGGAAGATGGAGGAGTTCCCCCCTCCGGTGGCTCCAGCACTCCCTGCCTGGGCCGTTCGCCCAGCCCCTGCTACCACTCCCTCCTCGCCTGTTCCTGCTTCAGCTGGCAGGTCGACGATGTCGCCCCCAGCTCATCTCTCCCTGGGTGTTCCCTCAGAGGCCGATGGCTCCGTTCAACCCAGAGGGGCAGGTCTTCCCGCTCCGTCAGGGGCGGACTACAGACGGCGTCGCTCTTCCCCGCTCCGTCAGGGCGTACTCCAGACGACGTCGCTCCTCCCCGCTCCTTCAGAGGGCGGACTCCTGATAACGTCACCTCCTCCTGCACCACCCGAGGGGGTGTTTCGGTGCCGCCTCCAAGGATTTATCTGCCGCGAGCTTTTGGATTTTTATACCTTGGAACATTAGCAGCATTGACACTGACTGTAGGGGTGTCTTTCCTCAACGCTAAAGGGGCTTTGGCCTGGGTTCCAGCCCAGGCCCTGATGAACCCTCAGCTCCGGGTCCCAGTCCTGACCCTGGTGGGGTTCCGTCCCCAGTCTCCTGTCCTAATCCTAGTGGGGTTCCGCCCCCGGCTTCCTGTCCTGACCTTAGTGGTCCACCGCTCCCGAGCCTCTGCTCCGGTCCTGGTGGGCCTCCTACTGAGTCCTCGTCCTGACCCGGCGGTCCACCATCCCCGAGCTCCAGCTCCAGTCCTGATGGGCCTCCTCTTCTGAGGGCTAGCCCAGAC